>NW_020455877.1:1508914-1680503 GCF_003342845.1 Nothoprocta perdicaria | reverse complement strand
TTTCCTTTCCTTTCCTTTCCTTTCCTTTCCTTTCCTTTCCTTTCCTTTCCCTTCCCTTCCCTTCCCTTCCCTTCCCTTCCCTTCCCTTCCCTTCCCTTCCCTTCCCTTTTTCCCTAGAAATTGATCTAATAAAAGAACTTCCTCCAAATCTTGCCTCTTATATGGTTATCTTATATGGTTAATGCATCATCTGGAAAAAAAAAAAAAAAAAGAACAAAATAGAAAAAATTTCATCAGCTCTGAAAGACCAAACAACTGAATGTCCAGTTTTCTTTGTAAAGTTAGTCCTAAGTACTTGATCCAAATCCACCAACTGGAGACAAACCATTCATGAGATTCAGTGACATCCTGATTTGTGCTACTTCTTTGCAAACTCAATTCTGCTTGGTCAAACTTGCAGTAACATCAAACTAAATCACTGAAAAAAAGTTTTCAAATGAAGTGGCTAAGACAACAACTGAAATCTGGCCTAATGACTTCTATAGTGTTGCAATAACATAAGGAAATGCAAATAAAATGTTATATATAATAGCATAGCTACACAATTACTATAAATTATCTGATATTTTTAGTCCATTTTACAGTAGTAAGAACCTCACAGGAATGCTATCTGAAAATAAATTCTTAAAGTGATAGTACATTTAAAACTATTTTAATAAGTTATCTTCAGCTGCCTGCCACCAGGACAAAATAATCATGGAAAAGAATAAATAGAGTTCTATTATTAATGATAGTGAATTATTTAGAAGTCAAAACAGTGCAGTAAGATGGCAGTCTGATTAGTACCTTACATTCAAGGAGTAAAGCAATATATTCTTAATCTGTTGAGAAAGAACTATGGTGAATTAATCAGTCAAGGAAAAACAAATGAGAAAAAAATGGAGGATAGGGAGGAAAATACAAAGTGAAAAAGAGAGAGAGAGCCAATAAAAGCAAGTAAAATGGAAAGGGAAAAAGGGAAAGGAGAAATTAGAGGGAGAGGGAAAAAAGGCAGTAAGCATTCTTGGAAGATAAATATTCATACATCATTTGTAATGATAAATAATACTCTTATCCAAGACATTAGGCTCTGTAACACCTGCATTAATTATAGAATGCAATAAAAAAAAAAAAAAAAACAGCAGCATTGAAATTAAGCAGGAAATCAGCCAGCCATATATCTAGAGAATTCTCTTCAACCCTTTGAAAAATAGACCGTCAGCTCATTCTAAAACCTCTATCAAACACACGTCCTCTTCAATATGTATTGAATGTACATTGTACATATGTAAATTGAGATTCATCAAGTTAGGGATATTTTAGGCCTAGTAAAATGAAACACTTGTATATATAAATATATATATATATTTACACATACACATAAAGTATACATTTACACACATTACATAATGTGAACATTTCAAGTAATTAGGTTATCAAATAGAAGCATTTTTAGAGCTAGAAAAGTGAAATGGAATGAAAAGAAGGGTACATGTGTGCCTAGTCTACTAAATCATCCTAATTCATCCTTTGCAAAAACAATTTCTGTTCACCTCTGCATTTTGCATTATCCTTTCTACAGTCACAATGTACATTCTACAGGCCATGGTTCACCAGAGCATATGTGAGTTGGGAAGTTTTTCTTTTTTTCTCTTTTTTAACCTATATTTTTAAAAATGGATGTCCTTCAGAATAATAATCCTATGAATATAAGAATGTAACTTAAGGGTCAATTTCTCTCTTTTTCTTCTCTTTCTCTCCCACGCTCTCTCTCTGTCTCTTACTCTCCTGGGATGTGTCCTCCCTCACTTGTGAGTTTGCAATACCTCTAAAAAAAAAAAAAAGAAAGAAAAAAAAGACACTGCTTTGTGAAATTATTTATCAGAAAATATTTTTTAAATCACACTAAAGAAATCTGGCAGTATATTTTACAGGGATTTAATATCAAAATTTAAATATTTTGATATTAAATTTAACTAATCTTTAGATGTAGCTAAACACAAAAAGCATTTCAGAAAATGAAAACAAATTTCTAGGGGCAACTGAAAAATGGTTCATTACAAACTATCCAACTGACAACTAGAGCTTCCTTTAAAAATATATATTTTTTAAGGAAAGTAAGTGCAATGTACCAAAGACAACTTAAAAATCTTCACAGAGAAAGACCCTCAAAAATCAAATCCCAAAAAAATCAAAATTGCATTACAATTTAACAGCTCAGAATATATCTCCATGGAAGTGGGCTAGGGAACACTGCAGCTTTTAGGCTTTACATGTGTTCCACATGCACACACTTTTATATATATATATACAGTGTTAATTCAAATTGAATAGTGAATATTTTTGAAATGTCAGTATTTCTGTCTCTGAATAGAAATATGAGTTCACTTGCTGTGTAGCGCATTCGTGATGAGCCAACACATACAGGACATTTCAAAAGGAGAATAAGTCATTAAAATGCATTTGGAGGAACCCATTTTTTACTGTCAGGCTTCCTTTGTATGTTTATCTACCTTACAGCACATCAACAGTTAATGCCAGTGTGACAGATACAGCACACATGCTGGGCAGATGAGCGTGGATTGTGACATGGACACAGGTGAGCAAGCACAGTCAAAATGATTCCTTCTGCTTCTGCTGCCGTTGGCCTGGCATCAACTGAAAAAAAGCCAAATGGCTGAATTTCTGATGGGGAAGGAAGAGGAGTGTTTTCAAGCAACAGTCCCAGACAGAAAAAGAGAACATATCAAAGTCAGCTAGCACATAGGATTAGCTCTTGCTGCAAATGCATTTTGGATGTCTATTTATTTTCTAATTGTTATTCTTTTAGATCCCAAATTCATGTGTGATGACATAATATGTGAAATTATCCCCAATTAATATCTGAATAGATGCATTCTCACAAATTAGTACTAGTTTGTTGTGTAGTTATGGTGACTATATAAGGGCAAATAAGAGACAATACTGTCTTTTCTAACATGAGATTCAGATAATTCTTCCCCTCTAAAAATATCAAAACCCAGTACTTTATAAAGTGGACTGAAAAACACGCATTTATAAAAAGGTTGAGAGGAAGGATTACTACTGCAGGCTCAACATTCCTCTCAGTACAGCTGTTTTGGAACTGGCCAGCAGCTCTCTTGCTCAGAACACACAGAAGGCAAACACATTTTGCTTGAAGAAAGTGTCTTAGATGTGACTTCCATATATGCTGAAAAAGTATCCTGAAGGCATAACTGCAGTTTCGTCTGAGACACTGCTACCCCATGGGTAGGATCCATCAGTTTGTAGAATATCTTTGGTAAATGAGTTACAGGACATTGTGGTGACTGTCAAGAAAAAGAAAAAGAAAAAGAAAAAGAAAAAGAAAAAGAAAAAGAAAAAGAAAAAGAAAAAGAAAAAGAAAAAGAAAAAGAAAAAGAAAAAGAANAGAAAAAGAAAAAGAAAAAGAAAAAGAAAAAGAAAAAGAAAAAGAAAAAGAAAAAGAAAAAGAAAAAGAAAAAGAAAAAGAAAAAGAAAAAGAAAGTTACATCATCTCCTTTAATTTGTCACCTATTCCTTATGTCTGGAACACTTGCTCAAAAAATGGGATTCCTAGGTTCTCTTTTCTCCCTTATATGAGGGGATTCAATTATAAATTTCCAATTGCCCTTAACTCTTCTGTGCAACAGTAAGTTTAAGAGTTCTAATGAAAGAACATTTAATGTAGAATAAAGAAACAGAATCACAGAATCACAGAATGGTTGAGGTTGGAAGGGACCTCTAAATATCATCTAGTCCGACCTCCCTTCTCCAGCAGGGACACCCAGAGCACGGGACACAGGGCGACATCCAGACGGGGTATGAAAGATCTCCAGAGGAGGAGACTCCACAGCCTCCCTGGGCAGCCTGTTCCAAGGCTCTGTCAACCTCACAAGAAAGTTCTTCCTCACATGCAGATGGAACTTCCTGAGTTTCAATTTGTACTCATTATCCCTTATCCTATCACTGGTCACCACTGAGAAGAGTTTTGCCCTATCTTCTTTCTCTAGATTCAGCCCCCAGATATTTATATATATTGATCAGATTCCCTCTTAATCTTCTCTTCTCCAGGCTAAACAGGCCCAGCTCGTTTACGCTTTCCTCATAAGATAGTTGTTCCAATCCCTTAATCATCTCAATCCAGTCCCTAATCACGTGATGAACATAATCCAGGAGAAGATTCTAGAAACTAGATCTTCTTCTTGAGGTTCCCTAACCATTAAGACAGGGATTCTGTGCTCAGATCTTTTACTCCATTACCGTTTAAATAACCCTTAGATATTTGACATAATTTCCAGCTGCTCAAACTATCTCAAACTTTTACCTCCTGCTTTTAGATACCTAATATTAAATAAGATAAATCTCATGAATAATGGAAGGCAGAGATGAAAAAATTAACAGAAAATTGAGCTTGGAAAAGCAGTAATCAGGTGCCACTGAAATCAAGAAGTATTAAGTCTTCCATAAAAACTGTCAACATATAATTGGTATGAACATTCTAGCAGTAGAAAAGGCTTAGTAAGCAGGCATATTCCTTGTAAGCCTTATAAACTTTGTGTTCATTCTAGGCATCTTATCAATCTTTGCCAGTGACAGCGATATAAGATGTCACTACTTTCAGCTGAGCTTCCATCCTGATGCTAGAGATGCTGCCTGTGAAACAAGGGTCTGTGGGCTTTTCATTTGCTGCAAATCATAGCCTAGCACACTAAAACAATCTGACACCCTCTGCACTAAGGTAATACACCAGGCTGTAAACTATAACGACTGAGGAGTGGTCACACATGTCTCTGTGGCCTCTGAACACAATATAAAAGGCCACACTAGCCAAAAGCCTCTTCAATCAGCACAGCCTTTCAACCACAACTCTAAAACAGCCTCAGCTTTTCCTGGATGTTTTGCTCTATAGAACTGTAAAACATTTTTTGGAGTTGATTTGGACTATCAGTTCATCTCAAAGGACAGTAAGATTTTGGTAAAACACTTCCATTATTTTCAATGCTTCCTGAAACATTCCCCATTGATGTTCCTGGATTGAAAACATATGTGTTTCCAAAGTAATTGAATAAAAAGGAAAAGTTGATCAAATCTTTCACTGCTTGGCTGGTAATACCTATTTTGTTATCAAATAGTGATGGAATATTTTATACTTTAAGTTGTTCATCAAGATTATATTCAGTCGACAAAAATATCCAGAGAAGTTAAAATAAATGTTTTGTAATTGAAATATCTTTTAGAGAATATTTTTCATTAATGAAAGGTTGTAATTTTGCAGAAGTTATTGGTTACATGCAATTGTTTTCAAAATTTGTGGTCTTTTTTTTTTTCAAATAAAGTTTTAATTCTCTTCAAAGGGTTACTACAGAACTGTAATTATCTTTTTAAAAAAAATAAAAATATTTAAATGCTTGCCATTACGTACTGTTTATCTTGGAACTTGAAATAAAATGCTATTAATTTTGGCCATGCTAATATTATGATAGAGTAAAAGAATGTGTGGCAGTTAGCCACAAAGCCTCTCCTACTTAAATATTGTTGCAAACAGCAAATATTCCAAGTGAACACGGATGGAAAAAAATGAAGCATCAAAAGCTGGTGCAACTTTGCATTAAGGTTGCACAACAGAAGAAAGAGGTGTTATCTCAATCTCACAAACTTTTCTTCCAATGTTGTTTACTTAGCAAGCGTAACTCACTTTGTTTCTTAATTTAATAGAACTGGCCTTTAAAAAGTATATTTATCCATTGCCTTTTTGATATATAACCTATAATTTGACTTCTATGTTCAATTTTTTTGGTATCAGGTACAAGACTTCATTAAAGCCATATTCAAAAATGGATGAAGGCACTAAGAAATGGCTCAGGTTCAGGTATTTTTAAAAATCTCATCAAGTACTTTTGTTTCATAATCTCCATATAGTTACCAATCTATTTATTAAAATTATATGAAATGATGAAATCCACAGAAAGAATTTCAAAATGATGATGGATGGATGGATGTATAAGGTAACATAAAAGTTTGGAAAGTTCAGCTTTAAGCATCATTTTACAGCAATGTCATAAATAGTTTAAAGGTCCTAAGTAATATTTACAGTTGTGGTACATCAGATTTTCAATAAGTTAATATAGAGATCATTAGAATTAATCTTATGAGATGTCATTTTTTAAGAGACAAAAGGCTTTTCTGCAGATTTTAAATCTTCATGAGAAATATTGAATTTTTGGCACATTATTGTACCTCTTCACTCAACTTTTGGAAGTCATGTGTTAAAAAAATCAAGTAGATCAAAGTTGTTGTCCATCTGTTCTCAAAGACATTGTCACCTCTCTCCCATACTAAGAATTAAAGAATATTTAAAATATTTTGAAATAATTAGCTTTAATATCTTTAATCTTACATAAAGAAATCCATTGCTTTGCTTTCTTTTTTTTTTTTTTTTATATTTTCTATCTAGCTTTACATTCTGCATGTTATGTTGTCATTGGTTACCCAAATGTTATGATATACATACATTCATAGCTGGATGAAGTACCTTCAGCAATCTTACATTAAATCATTTATCACCAGATCACCAGCCTAAAAGTATAAAGTCATGACACTGACATTGCTTTTTTTTTTTTTTTTTTTCTTTAACAAAGCATCACACAGAGGTACACTTAAATTCATCATCATCCTAATAGCTAGCTTTCAAAGCACAACTGAGCGTTATCCATTTACCATCTGAAACCAGCAGAGACCTGGAGATATTTAGCAATTTCTTGCACTGGCCCTTCAAGTGACTTAGATTGTCTTTGATAATATTGGATAATTGCCATGGATAATATCATATACCACCTCATGTAGGGAATTCTTAAATAGGTAACACTGCCATGAAGAGAAGGATGTTTCTGACAGATGCAATTATCTGGTGCATTTAGCAGCTAGGAAGCTCCAAAGCCCTAAGTAATCTGCCAACAGTAAACAGCTGGAAATAAGCTATGTCATTTGCTGGCTCTTCTTTTCCTCTTGCGCCTCAAGGTTAAGGAAAGTTGGACCACACTGTTCTCCACAAATATCCCTGTGACTTTTAGAAATACTAATAAAGTGGTTGCTAGGCAATGTGTTACATCACGCATGGGCTTTCCTGAATCTTGCTGCAGAAATTTAAGTTATTAGCACCACTTCACATCCGCAGAATGTCTTTTAAAAACTACTGGCATTGTAGGGGCACTTTAAAGAGAGTACACTTCTGCAAGTCAGAAACACAGCTTTCAGTGTGATATATTATCCTAAACCACCAATACAGTGGAGGGTTTAGCATGTTATGGACAAGGACTATTAAAGTGGATGACTGAGATGATGCTGGGGAGAGTCTCCAAAAATTGGCAGAGATTGCAGCTTGAGGCAATCACGTCTTCAGCCATCACCCCTGTATATCCTGAAGCTTGTCTGCATCCATCTCATGCTGGAGCTCTGTATTTCACTTGCTCCACCACAACAGCAGCTGCGGAGATCTCTGGTCTCCCTGTTGCTGTTCCCATCTCCCTCCTGCCTCACCCCTCTGAGGTGCTGAGCTCTGCTTAAACAGCCCCTCTCCAAAGCAGATTAGCAACTGATGCAGGCATAGACCAATCACCTATCTAATTTTGCTGAGTTAGAGGTGGCAGGGGTTAGTTATTTTGATGTAGATGTTATTTTGATGTTTTGTATTCCCAGATCTTTTCTTTGAAAACTTTGAAGAGAATTAAGCTTGAGGCCTAGCAGATAAAAATTTCTGAAACTCCATTGCCAGTTCAAGAAATGTTTCACCTTCAATGCTCTCAGCCACTCCTTCCTTTTACCTACACAAGCCTTGACAATCTGATTTAATTTAAACCAACTTCACACAAAACCCATCCAAAACCCATCAAGTTAATGCTAAACCTAGTTTGCTGGACAAATTCATGCACCACACACAAGGGTGTTCTAGCACCAGCAAGATAGCAATAAAACCAGAGCAATATGCTGCCATGTAAGAATGAAGCATGGGACTGCAACTCTGAGGAAGAAGCTCTGGCTTTCATAAGTTTAAACTGACTCACAGCATTTGTTCATTGTTCCCAGCATTATTCTCCTGGGGAGAACACCATGCTTCCTGAAAGAACAATAAATATTTGTTGCAAATATAAAGCACAATAAAATATATAAACAGAAAAATTTATTGTGCTATGAATAATTTGGAAGGAAAGAAAGTAATATGTTTTCTCCAAATAAAATCATTCCATTCTATTTCTGTTTGCTAAGAAGATTTAACTGAGGAGCTATAACTACTGTTTTCTTCAGCTAACATGCATATATAAATAGCTTTCCTGTGTATTTTCCTTCTTAAATAAATTCACCAGTTTTACAGCACACATCTAGCACCACAGACACAGGGCAGTGCAATTCTACTAGTGACTTATGAGGTAATTCTAACTTTCCCACTACTTAAATTCAGAGGAAGGCAGGAGAAAAAACAGTGGGCACAGGAAATCCCCAAATAAAGTGTTTTTTTGTTTTTTTGTTTTTTTTCATAGATAGAAGGTAGCAGCTGCAATCACCAAAAGAAATGAAAGAGGATGGCTTTGGAAACATGTTGTTGTGCACAGTATTTCTAGGGACCTCAAACTGTAAGCAGTTGTCTTACTGACACATTCAAAAACCGGTCCCCACTGCTGAAAAGACCATCTTGTTCTTTCCAGTCAAGACCACAACTTTCTCACTTTTCATTATAATAAGTGATTGATCCACTTTTCTTGATAAATCAGATATGTGCTGTGATTCAAGGTGATACATATTATGAATATGACTTTTAAAAATATCCATTCCCTTTCATTCTCTAGGTTAGTGTTTACATAAATCAGTTAAAAATCATAGTCATCATCTCAGTCATCTAAATCTATTCTGCCTTTCTTCTCTCTATAATCAAGATGCAATCTCTATTTAAAATAAAGCTACATTTTTTTTTTTTTTAATGATAACTGAACCAGAAATGTGAGCAATAACACAGTTAGATCTGATCCAGATGAAATGGCTTTTATTCATAGCCAAAAAAACAACACGAGAGTTTCCATATCAAGTACAGGCATTTTATCCTTCAGTAACAAAAGAAAACTTTTCATCTTCATTCTCTTGTATTTAATGAAAAAAAAATCATGGAAAGGAAATGCCAAAGGCAACTTTCACAAATTTTGGAATAAGTAACAGTCAGAAAAGTTGAAGCACCCCAGTCCTTTCCAGTTACAGTTCTTCTTAACCATCTAAATTTCTTACATTCCACACCCAACCCTATTCTTTCCTGCCATTAGAGAATGGATTTAAAAAGAATAAAAGGATCATTAAGCATAGGTTTTGTATTTTTGTATTTTTTTTCTCTCTGAACATATTTTTTAAAGAAATGGAATTCATGCTGTCTAGATAATCTACACCTTGAGAATGGAACACATATCTTAATATTAATCCAATAATATCTAAATTAATTCTCCATAAAATGACAGTTGTTGGTAAAATCAATTAGGTTGACACTGGAACTAAGTTGCATATAGAAACTGCTTCACAAAAGTTGCTCCTGGTGTATAAAATTGGTCCCTCACTGACCCTGCTGTTTTCTAACCTGCCTAACCTGCACATATAATTCCTTGGAAATGGTTGTCATGCTGTGCACCCAAAAAAGTCAACAGCTACAACTTACAATATGACCTCCACTGAAAAAGTCACTCATGATGTAGTACATTTGCAGAAGAACACTAAATTCTAATCTCATGCTTCATTTCTATTTTATTTCCTAGATAATTTTCCATGTTAGTCATAAACTATGTTTTCATATTCTTTAATCTCCTTAACCTAAATCCAGTTAAAATAAACAGAGTTTTAATTAAGAAAGCTGCAAGCAACCCAATCATCTCTAGACAGAGAAAGAAAATCAAATGACGGTTGTGTGAGTTTAATAATGTGCTGTGATCAAGTCTGAATCATAGCTGAAATCCAAAGCTGATTGTCCCACTGTGAGTTGAATCAAATGTGAAAAAATAATTTAATACATTCAAAACTTTTACACAGATTCCTAAGTGAATTACAAAAAATAAGGTAGTTGCCTTAAAAATAAATTATATTTCAGTGCTTCCACATGTGTAACAATCCATATCCCTGCATGTTTTATCCTATCCCTGGACATTTTACCCTCATATGGAGGAAAACCTAGAGCAAAATACAGACTCATGAACAATTCATAGTTCTATAGGGGCTGCTCTTGTTTTAGTATGTATCATTACTCTTTGTGTAAATACATAGCAAATTTTAGATCATTATTCATTATTAGCTTCATTTCAGAAGTTCTTAATGGGGAGCATAACTAGATCTTATGACGTTTGATGTGTAGCATGTAAAAAAAATAAAAATCTCCTCCACAAAGACCTCATCCGCTAAATATGAATTACACAGAAAAGAGCAAGAAGAATGTTAAAATACAGAGGCATATTATTTCTCTACTTTTTTTTTTTTCTGGTGTCCTCCTCTTTCAGTTCTGTTTAAGTATGAATATATTATTCACATTTAAATATATATATATTTTTTTATTTAGGGTGCAACATCAGGAATAAATACATTAATGGCTTAAGGCTCAAAAGATAACTGTATAAATTGGGCAATCTCTTGGCAGCATATACTTGATTATTCAAATTATTCCTCACTCAGCATGTGACCCTAGTAACCCTAAGTGTCTTTGGACTGGGAGACTTGTGTGAAAGAGTAGGGGAACATAAATACACTCCTAAAAGTCTAGAAGTTTAGAATATAACATTTGGCAGAAAAGATTTCATAAAATTAAAGATAAGAACCATCCTGCAATGACTTAACTCGAGTTTACCTATAACAAAACCAAGATGTCATACAAAGCTAAGTGTCATGTGGATAAATTCATTCAACAGTTTGATCCCATAGCTTGATAAAGTCTTGTAGATAAATGAAGTGCATGCAGTTTCCTCCTCTGATAGAACACTGGAGCTTTGTAGAAATATTGACTTTGGATCTGTACACAGAGGGTTGCTCAAAAAACTAAGAGAATACGTTAGTATCTGATTCATTTATGAACACATTGTTCTCTTCAAAGAGATATCACAAGTTTAAAGCTTTGCTTCAAGCACTGTATTTACAATAAATCGTATGGTGTTGCAGAACATATTGTCACATCTAATGTTTAAAAGTAGAAAGACCATATGGAAGAGGTATTGGAGGTATTGATGTTGCCTAATGATATAACTTTGCTTTTATGTTCAGGAATTTTAATTGGACCCATGCAAACACTCTCACATGCAGCACAGTGCTTTTTTCTCCCCCCTCTTTTAAATTCTATCATTTATTGAGCATTTTTATAAGTTGTCCTGCTGGTTTATGTTTCACAAATGAAAAGTATTCTTCCATCAGTGTGATGCAAACCTCCTCCTACCATTCTGCAGTGGGAGCACTATACCAGGAAGCACTTTATTAGTAAGAGGGATCTGGTGTAGCAGGGAAGATCACAGGGCAAAAGAAGACTACTTGTAAAGCTGCATTACTTCAGAGCTGAAGTCTCCAGGATCTTCTGTTTTTCTGAAGCATGAAAGACATAAATAAAAGTACTGAAAGTGGAGAGGAATTACACTGTGATTAAATGGCAGACTGTCTTCAAGATTATAGAAAACACTCCTCCTGTCCTCCAGTGTCTCCTTTGGAATGCATTTGACAGCTAGTCTGTATGGAATTTCTTAAGAGAAAGTATATGCAGCATATGTTCCCAGAAAGGAAAAGGAGCTGTGGAAATATTTGATTTTTTTTTTTTTTTTAATTTGGGGTTTTCTATATATCCTGTGTTTAAAGACACAAAGCTCAGATTTGTCATGTTCTTCTTTATTTCCATATTAAATTTGAAAGTTTTCTGCACAGTCTGTGTAACATTGAATACTATTAAGCACATCACAAGATCTGAGAACTGCTTTATTATTGTTGAGAAAAGGACAATATGAGATTTTGCTAAAATATAGGAAAACAAATACATTAAATAAAAATGAAAACAAAGTGCTTCCAGGTAATGGGAATAGATTATAAATCCCCTATTAAAAGATAATTTCTGTTTATTTTCCCAGTGGTGTGACATGACACCAATAACAAATGACTTTGCATGTAACATATTCAACCCATTTTGGAAACGCTACAATCACAGGGCAAAGAAAAACAGTCATTTCATGGGTTATAATTTCAGTAATATAAAAAAAGTTTCTAATGAAAGAATTTACTGCATTAAATTTTCTTAAATTAGCTATGATGACTGTATAAAAGATGAGAACTTTAAATGTAAACATAACCTCAGAGAGGGTTCTAAATATGCTGTAAAACCACAGAACTGCAGTTGAATGGACTGAAATTTTGGCTTACCTTTCTGGAAATTTCCAGCATGGTTATATATTTCTTCCATCTATTCAGTATAATAATACAAGATAAATACCCTATAATGTTCTGCAGTTAACACCTGATGTTATTTCTCAGGTTTCACAAAGTAAACAGATTTGAGCCAAGGCAGTACTTGGAAGATACAAGTTCTTTATAGAGTTGATGAGTAAGTGGTTCTGTTTAAGGGCTAGGTTGTCTCTGCTTTTCATATGGATGAACATGGGAATTATCACAGCTGCCTGCCATAAAAAAAATAGTTATTCACTTAAAGTAAAATTATAAGATAAGGTGAAAGATGGCCTAGAATGACCAAAAAAAGAATTTATAATAGAAATTATTCTACTGCCATAAATGCATTATCCTGCAAGTCATTAGGATTTCTTAGTAAAAATGAGTAAAAAATGGAAGTTTAAATAATATTAGCTTCATTCATCTGATTTGAGTACTGTTGTATTTTGTGATATTTCACAAGTTAAATTTTTAGTTACTTGGAAGTTATTTTCCCTTTCAAAAAGAATAAATTAGAGCCTAGTCCAAAGACACATGGGTCTAATTGATTAAATTCTTTTACCTGCTTTCTTCATATATTGCACTACATCAGCCACAGGGCGTTAACTTGAAGAAAATTTACTAGCAAGGATGATTGCTGCTAAATAAACTTTCTGTGTGTTATGGATTCACAGTTCTTGCCCACACAGTAAACCTATCATCTGAATTATAGCAATCAAAAGAAAATAGATTTTTTCCTTTCTGTTTATTATTGTGTCCAGAGGCTGAGAGTTTATCATCCACCTGCACTTCCAAATATCCTGGGCAATTTTCTGTTATTTAAAGTAGAGTGCAGCTGAGAAAATGGAGAGTTTTGAAGGAAATTTTATTACAAAATGTATACTATAACTGAAATATGTGATGGTAAAAAGTAAAAATACACTTTTTTTATAGACACCTTAGTTATGTAAATAATCAAGGAAACAAGACTTTTATAAGCAATTCTATTGTCACTGATGTGAGATAAAGAAAGAATATAAAAAGATCTGTTTTTTCAAAATTTGTTTTCAGGAGTGTCATTTGAGTCTCCATTTGTTCTAGAGAGTCATATGTGTTCTGGAGTGAAAAACTGCTATCATTTTAAGTGAAATACATAGCTATGAAAATAGTTTCTAGGTTCAAGTTTGAAATTTTGCAGCTGAAATCTCTCACTGCTCAGCAACAGACTTATCAACAGGCCACCTGTTCATTTACTGAGAAACTAAAGTCCAGGGTGGTAAAAATGTGTACATTAGCATTACTGAGTGCAGGACTACCCACACATTCACAGACAGAGTTAATCTCTGCTTGCCGTATAGTTGCATTAGTGTAGAGCTGGGCTTTACCTTTTATTCCAGGGCTTAATAGCAGATTCACAGACATTTCTGCGATAACACAGCTGTCAGCTTTTCATCCAAGCTTGGTTCACATCCAGACAGCTTAGGAATAAAGAAGCTCTTGTTGAACTGTTGTTGTGTAGAAATATATTTAATAGGTATTTAACAGATTTACTATTTGTAATTATAAATATTATTATCATGATTGGCATTTTCATAACAACTAAATAGATCAAAAATCTATACAACAGTTAACAAAGAAAACATAAACGGTGTGTAGGTTCAGAAATTTGGAAAGTACTTTTTATTTTATATGCAAAAAATATTGCTTCACAGATGTAGTGCCATTACTGCATCTATTCAAATATGTGTAATATAGTGCAGCATCACACAGTGTAACCTTTCTCTTGTCTCTCCCATGTCTTGCCTTCCCTTCCATTTTATGCACGAGTATTCATGTGTTAGTACTCTCAGCAGTCCTGCAATCCAAATGCCAGGAATTATTCAATACTTGCAAAGAAATGTGTCCTATGCCGCTTCTGTCCCAACCTGTACTGGAAAATATTGGAAGAATACCGAGAAATGTTTTCTCGATACATTTTCAGATTAATATTACATGTAGAAAAAAATGTTCCTAGTAGCTCAAAAGTTTTGCAAGTGGCAGTAAATGAAAGAGGTGTGAAGCATGAACAAAAAATATAAAATATAGAAGGAATGTGTGGTTCCCAAGAAAGTAACAGAAAAATGAAACATTTGCTTTTTTGTTTTCTTCTGTTTCAGTACTACTTATAATAACTAATCCATGGACATTACTATAAGTTTAACTAATTTTGTAATAATGTTCCACTAAGGCAAGACTAGTCACATAGTATTTCTTCATTGCTATACCATAGATATTTAAAGTCCAGAGTTTACTGAAATAAATACAGGTATTCCTAAGGTAATCAAAAAAAGAGTGCAAAAAGAAAGCTGACAAGAGTTATATTTATAGAGAACAAATAAATGATGATGTCTGAAAATAGAATGAAGATTTTATTCAAGATGCTAAAGGGGTTCCCAAGATTATTACCTGGGATAGTTCCATGTTTCCTGTAAGGGAGAAATAGAGAGATTCAAAATATTGGTCTTTAAAGGATACCCGGTAGTTTTCTCCTTTAAGATGATGAGAGCTATGGAAGAACAACAGCTTTGGAGAAAAAAAGAATCAATGGAATAAAAAACAAATCAAAGTAAGAGCAAGATGTTGACCAAGAAAAAAATCTGACTTCTGGCTGATACATGTAACAGAAAACTATAGAGCAAAGAAATTGAAACTACGTTAAGATTTTCAAGGCTCAGGCATCAGATCTGTCTTAGATGTGGGAATAATAGTCTTAATCTGACCAAGCAAAACTACCCCTCAGGATCAGCAACAGAGAGCTGCTGTTAAAGTGATGCCTTCTACATCAAGACTGTTGAGAATCTTATGGAAAGAAAATTAAGAGGAAAAAAAGTGACTTATCTGGACTTTATCTCAGTTAATCAAATGTTATAGATTCTGCTTCCAATTTATGTATTTGTTTTTATACTGAATGGGAAAATAAATAAAAGTGAGAGCAGAAAGCAAATCCTACAAGATCACCAAGATACATAACAAAATATATATATATAAATACAACATATAAACATATAAATATATAAATATTAAATATAATATAAAAATAAATAAATAATATATAAATTTAATTTAAATATTAAATAGAAATATATATAAAAATATGCAACCTCTTGTGATTTCATGGGCTTCAAAAATGTCAAAAACAGGTTACTTTTTACTACCCTTTGTGCTTGTGCCCTTGTTGGTCTTGGGAAATGCAAGACCATTTACAGCCCTAGAAGGCAGGACTAAGGGGAAGACAGGGCACTTTCCCTCCCTAAACTCTGTCTGTTGGAACTTGCTGGCTGTCCTCCAGTCTGTCTTTGACTGTTATGACTCTGTGATAGTTAATTAATCAGTTTACACTAGATTTTCACTAACCAATGCTTTTAAATACAGTGTAAAGGTTATATCTCTGTTCTTGGACAATCTGAAAAATAGAAACTAGCTGTTAACCTATAAGCTTTATAAGGCTTAGGAGACTAAGAATTTATATCATAGAATCATAGAATGCTTAAGGCTGGAAGGGACCTCAGAGGTCATCTAGTCCAACCTCCCTGCTCACACAGGGTCACCTAGAGCACATAGCACAGGGCTGCATCCAAGCGGGTTTTAAAGATCTCCACAGAAGGAGACTCCACAACCTCTCTGGGCAGCCTGTTCCAGGGCTCTGTCACCCTCATTGTCAAGAAGTGTTTCCTTAAGTTCCTGTGGAATTTTTGGTGCCTCAGCTTGTGGCCGTTTCCTCTAGTCCTATCGCTGTCCACTACTGAAAAGAGATGGGTCCCCTCCTCCTCACTGCCTCCCTTGAGGTATTTATAGACACTGATCAGGTCCCCCCTCAGGCTTCTCTTCTCCAGGCTGAACAAGCCCAGCTCTCTCAGCCTTTGCTCATAGGACAGATGTTCCAGGCCCCTGATCATCCTGGTAGCCCTGCGCTGGACTCTCTCCAGCAGCTCCACATCCCTGTTGTCCTGGGGAGCCCAGAACTGGACACAGTAATCCAGATGTGGCCGTACCACGGCTGTGTATATGGGACAATCACCTCTCTCGACCTGCTGGAGACACTCTCCTTAATGCACCCCAGGATCCCTTTGGCCTTGACGGCTACGAGGGCACACTGCTGCCTCGTGGTCATCTTGTCATCCACCATGATGTCCAGGTCCCTCTCTGCGGGGCTGTTCTCCAGAAGGTCATTCCCCGGCTTGTACTGGTGTCTGGGGTTATTCCTCCCCAAATGCAGGGCCCTGCACTTGCCCATGTTGAACTTCATGAGATTTCTCACCACTCAGTTGTCCAGTCTGTCCAGGTCCCTCTGGATGGCAGCACAGCCCTCAGGGCTATCAGCTATTCCTCTCAGAAATATATCATGCTTTAGAATCCCCATGTAAGTGCAGAAAGAGTTATGGACACCCACACACACACACTCGCACACACACAATAAGGAAGAGGGAAGAAATGAAAATGTGTAAAAAAGAGGAAAGTAGTGGAGGCATACTTTAATACTGAGACACTTAAAAGTTGCCCTGAGCTTTCACTTTAATATGTCATGTTTCTGGATGTAGTACCAAAACAGAATTAATGATATTGAAGACTGAAGACTGGATGATATGAGTCTGAAGTGATCCATCAAATTAGTCATAATTCTGACTAAAAATTTTAAGCCGCAGAGAAAAACTCTAATTGCCTATTTGATTAAGAGCTGCTGTCAAGCAGCTTCAATTCAAAACTAAGTTTTCTGTTAGAAAAGAAGACACTAGAAAAGGTTCTGGAGTTGAATGGAAATGGCTTTCCATTTAAGAGTTAAGAAAAGTAAGAGCAAAAGAGATTCATCTTATTTTGCTAAGAATTTTACATATGTATTGTGCTTTTTGTTTCACCTCTCTTCAGCCCCAGGCTCCTAGTTAAATTAATTGCCAACATAATTGACTTCATTTTCATTACAAAACATCTGCACTGTGAAGTTCTCAGAGTAAGAGAGAATGAAACTCAGAGAAAGAAATTAGGAGCTGAATGAGGACCAGAAAATGAGAGAAGATGAAGGGATCTATTGGTATTAGGCAATATAGACTTATATAATACAAGAGAATAGAGTAAGAGCTTCTCCTAAGCTGGAATTTAAACTAACCATACCTACTAATCCACTAGTCACTAGATCATACAAGATGTGACTTCAAATAGGATCAGAACATGATTTATCAATTAATTCTTAAAAAAAGCCAACTATCTTCTTCTAGACATGAATTATTGGGCATTTTGAGGGGTATGTGTAAAGTAGATGGAAAATTACTTAATCTAAAATATTTCCCAGTGGGCATAAGCAGACATGCAGTGCAGGTCAAACTGAAATGAGCTCACTAAGTGACAATCTTACTGCTTCTTACTGCCCTATAGTTTTAGGATATTGGCCTCACAGTTGAGGTGCTCTAATGGATCATTCACATGCTTCATTGCAAAATGAAAGATTAGATCATATTACTTATAGTATGGGCTTAATATTTGGTCTCCTTGCATTCCTCCTTTTGGGTGGCAGGTACCCTGTGTTTTTAAGCCAGCCTTCTCTGTTTTTCCAGCCGTCTTGCTGAACTTTAGCCCCATTTCCTGCATGGAAATATTATGTGGACAAATGCTTCCTTCTCCTGCTAATGCATCAGTGCTGGAAAAGTTATAATTAAGCCCTAAAGCTGGTATCTTTTCAAGATTCAGAATATTTGACATAATAACAAGCTTGAGTTAAATATCCGTGTAGATGGAGAAGTATCAGTGTTTAAACAGATGTCAGCAATTTCTTAGGAAATAGGACTAGAGCTACAAATGGTGATGACTGAAGAGTTTAAAATAGCTATGTTGTAGCAATGAAAATGGCATTCGAGAAAAAATATGTTATGGTAAACAAAATATAAAGGTTAAAAAAAAAAATAATAGTTTTAACCCTCAAACTCCGAAAGCCAATACTACTTTTTTGTTTTTCCAGGGAGATGTAAGTTTGCATAGCAAATTTTAGTATAGCCATTCTATCCAGACATGAGAATCCCAAAGCAAGTCTCAGAAGACTATTCATGTATAGTTTTTAAATAACTGACCTCTTCTTACAGTACTAAAATACGAAATTTCCCAAAGTTCAGCAAGAGTAGGAGCAGGCCCAAAGCAAGTATAAATAAGTCCATTTTGTGTAGCTGTTGCAGCCCTAGGCCCCAATAACCATTTTTGCTACACCAAAAAATTCAGAAAAGAAGGATAGGACTGCTTCTTGAGGCCATACCTTCATGATTTCATTGTTCTTCTTTAACACACTGATTCTTCTTGTTGACTCCAATTGCCAGCTTTCATAGGCAGCATACACTGAGGCATCAACCTTTCCAGTTTCATTTTTCCCAACACATAAGGCATCACTGTACACCAGAAAGAGCTGAAAAGCACAATATCACACATCAGGCTGGGAGACACAGGCAGGACCATCGAAATAAGTGGTGGGAGAGGAGGTGGCCTCATGGCCAGGCTCCTTAAAAAAAAAGTACTGATGTGCAAACAGATGCTCTGCCCGCAGGAGAGCAGTACCCTCCCAGTGATGTCTTCAATCAGCTATGCCTGTCACAGGAGATCATGGAGAAGGAAAGTGGTCTTGACACTGTACAACACAAACACATAATATATTACTTTACTCTTGGAAATTAAAACAAGTCTCTTAAAATATGTACAGTGAGTGATAATTGCACAGGTTCCAACAACTTTTTCAGCACACTAAGAGGCTAGAGACAGTTACAGAGCTGTCAATGTGAGGTAAGCCTGAAATTCTCCCCAAAGCAAATTTGGCTTTGCTCAGATTCTAACCTCTGTTTATTTAATCTTTCACCATGTAGTTTGGTGCTAGCTTCCAAATATGGTTTTCAGAGAGCTTCTTTTTTTTTTTTTTTTTTTTTCCTTCTTATGGCTTTTTTGTAAGACAAATTTTAAGACTTAACTATAAATTCCTTTCTGACTGAGATTCATCATGTGGAATAAAGTCTCAGTGGAGACAATCCATTGGCTCTTTGTACAGTCACACTGTTTCTATTGTACTTATATCTGGGCCATTATTTTGGTTTTGATTAAAAGCTGTAAAAAAACCCTGTTGGGTTTCTAAGGAGGGTAATAAGCTTTCCTAACCTCTGACTCCTTTCTTCTCTTGTACAAAAACATTTTGTGCACAAAGAATTGGCAACAAGATCTTAGTCTTCCCTTGTTGGCAATTGGATTTAAAATGTTTTATTAGCACTTGAAGTATATGGTTGGAGACCAATTTACTACAAAATTTTAAGACAAAAGTAATTCCTTAAAGCTAAGCAAATTTAAAGAACTATTTGCCAAAATACCCTTCGATATATTTGCAGCTATTGATAGAGTGAATATGTCTGAAAGTCTCTTACCTGCAGAAAAAAAAAAAAGAAAATTAATTTATTATGGTTATTTTTTGTATAATGGTTATTTCACCTTAGGCTACCTATGAAGTCCATTTTCATTTCTTTTTGGATAAATCATCTCACCTATTTTGCACACAAGAGCTGAACACCTAAAATAATTGCAAAATTTAATAGTCTTAAGATTGCAGACACTACATATCCTCATATGATTTCATCCTAAGTGAGATTTCAATCATTGCAATGAAGCAAAAATTTTGACAAACTGCCATCTACATGTTGCAGTGAGTTTTAAGCTACTCTTAACAGCTAAATACTATGGAGATTTGGTTTTGTAATGCAATAGAGATTAGAAAACTATAATGAACTGAGAGCTTGTCATGCAAGCTTACCAGAAATAGTAGTAACTACCTCTGACATACCACAGTGGCTAGGATTTTTAAAGGAGCTCTGGAGTGCAAGGTGACAAGTTCCATTAGGTAACTTTTCATTAGTATTTTGGAGTTAAAAAAACTACAAAATGCGTAAGAGGAGTGCATTCTTGCATAGTTTTTAAAAATCAAATGCTAAAATTTTAGGATCCAGTTCCATCCTTAATCTCATATTATAGTGCTGCAGTCTGTGTATTTGAAATGGATTTGCTTTTGAACGCGGGAGGTTTAAGACAGTCAGTTCAGTTTCACTGACATAAAATTTGTTAGATGAATTTGGAGAAGTTCCACACTGAGTACAACAAAATATATTTTGCCTGTACAGAGTGTTTTGATGACTGATGACAATGAAGGTCTTTGAAGGAAGTCATTTTGTACAGGAGGTCAAATTCATGCAAAATGGTCTAAGATCTGACAGATTGCATGTGCCTGGAGATAAGCACAACAGTCATTAGGGAAGGAAGACACAAAAGGGACAGAGGTATTAGAATAAATTTCTCTAAAGCTTCAGGATTCCCAGATGAGATTAATGTTAATAACATTGGCATTAAAATAGTGGAGAGAGTTGGGATTTCTTCTGAATACTAAAACTCAAAGGACTAACACAAAAACCTATAGGAAATTAGTCCCTTCGATCTCTTTGTAGCTGAAAAGGAGACACTAAAAATGCATTGCACGTTTTCTCTATGGTTGGTTCCACAGCTCTGCTCTTCACAAAGTCCTGAGAATATACTGGTCCTAATATCTTCACAGAAAATGTGAAGAAAATCTCCAAGAGAATTCTTGGTTTGCATGATCTGTGCTCTTTCACATTATTTTAGGACAAGTTGATTGGGTGTTTCATATCTGCATGTGTCTACGTGCTCCCTTACATGCATTTACTTGTATGGTTTCTCTACTTGTTTGCTTTTTCTTTTGTTGTTGAGAACTTAAGGTATTTGTGTATTGATAACAGATCATGGATCAGTACTTTACTCATCTTCTGTGAGTGGTTTAACTTAATGAAACCCACCTGGGACATTAACCTAACCATTTGCATGCATCTGGGTATAAAATAACATGTTGTTACGAAACTGATTAATAACTTTATTTAAAAGGTCATAATTAGCTGTATTTACATTTTGGTGACAGTGGGAAAGAAGAAAATGAATATTTTTCATTCTTTCCTTAACTTGAAAAAGATGCTAACCAAGCACATGCACTATGTAAAGTATTTTTGAAAACTTTCATATAATAAATGAATGTTCCTTTTCCTCTTCTTTTTTGTAAAAATCAGAAGGATCATTACAATATCTGAAGATTCAGTTTAAATTGCATTAATACCTCTATATTGGCAATATCAGTGAAAATAAACACTTTGCATAGGGGATGGGTCAAGAGTGTTTTGTTCAGCAAGCATTGTGCCTAGCAAATGTAGTATACATTCAGATGTAAATGAGAGATATGGTGAATGTAATTCTAGTGGAGCCTAAAGAACATGTGGGCTCCCAACTTTAAACAATTTACCCTTACTGGAGTCATTTAGGAGAGTCTGTTTTATTCTATGGATCTGACTAAACATTGAGGTGATAAGATAATTCTTCTGTAGTTGGGAAAATTATATAACAAACCCCCTTGAAATGGGCAGTACTGTATTACCTTTCAAAAGTTCAAGTAATATGAGAGCTACAGCTTGGTTTCTATTTCTTTTCTCACAGTCGTAGAAGTTTTGCAGACTACGCTGGTTGATCTAGAAACATCATTACCCATTACCTGTTCCATGGATTTTTGCACACTTGCAAAATCAAAATGAAAAGTTGCCATTAGAAACATGCCATGGACATTCTGACTATCAAAAATCCAGAGCAATGGCTGGTCAGCTGATCTGGTAGCATATTTTATAAATGCAATTACAAATGAGAATTAACTTGTACTTTTTACTTGGGCATACCTCTCTTTAAATTAACATAAGTATAGACTTTGCCATATGTGCAAGATCAATGCATAAAATTACTTATTATCATGTTTGTCATTGCCCAAAAGAATGCAAAGAAGTAAACATTTTAGGGCACAAAACTCAGATGAGCAGTTTAGTTCCCTTAATGAAGCCAATATAGACTTTTCACACCGAATAAAAAAGAAAAAAACACTGCCATTAGTAAAATATGTATCAAGTAGCATAAGTTGCAAAAATACAAATTTCTTTCTTTTTTGATTTAAATCATTGTAATTGCAAAACCATTATCCAATATATTCTGGAAAGTACTCTTGTAAGTACCATCAGAACCATGTCACATTTTAGTGTCTCCACACTTCTGTGGCAGTAAATATGTTGCATATATGGTTTTATCTGCAAGAAGAATCAGTAAGAATTTTCAGGGACTAGGCATGAAGCAGTAAAGAAATTCTGCACAGTATGTAATTATGCCAACCTAGCTATCTAGTATAATTATCAAACTCATTAGAGCAGAATGAAGAATGAAAAACTGTATGCCAATATTCACTCAAAGTAAATGCACTTTACATACACCCACAAATCTTCTGTGTTTACTTTTTTGAGTAGCCTAGCGATCAAATTTACTGCCTCAGCATTAGCAGAAAAGCAATTTCCAGAGCTGTATGTGCAAGCAAAAGACATTTTAAAAATACATAGAATCCTTAAAGTTGGAAGGGACCTTTAGAAATCATCTAGTCTAATCCCTCTGTACACACAGGTTTGCCTAGAGCATGCGCCACAGGACTGCATCCATGGAGATTTTGAGGATCTCTAGAGAAGATGAAAGTATTCATGCCAGAATCATTTGTGCACTCACCCAGTGAGGAAACAGAAACAATGTTGAATTACATATAATACACAATCGTAATATAAAGTATCTGAAACAGCATTTCTGCTCTTAAATGAAGGTGGAAAATTTGGGTTCTCTTTGCTTTATTGTAATACTCTGAGGCTTTGCTAGTCTTTCACGACCATCTTGTATGCATGTTTGGAAGCACCCAGACAGATGCTTCAGCAAGTACTTACACATAAAGTATTACTATTCACAAGAAAACAGCAAATGCAATATGACTACATAAATAAAAATGACCGAATTAATTGCTGTATTCTTATTTATTTTAGATTATTTGCCACAATATGGAACAAATACACAACACATTGTCACCAAAATGATCTCTCTGGAGAACATCTAGTCCAATCCATCCACTCAAGCATGTTCACCTAATGTAGGTTGCTCCAGGACTGTGTCCAGGCCAGTTTTAATATCTCTGAAGACAGAGACTCCACAACCTACCTAGCTAATCTGCTTCAACGTTCAACCATGTTCACAATAAAGAAGTCTTTTCTTGTATTTAAGTAGAATTTTCTATGTTTCAGTGTGTGCAATTGCCCCTTGTCCTGTCACTGGGCTCACCCTAAGAGGCTCATGTCTCTCCCATACTGGGGAACCTAGCACTGGACACAGTATGCCTAATTTTGTCTCTTGATGTAGACTGACCAGACAGGAGGATTTCTTACCTCAATTTCCTGCCAATGCTCTGTTCAATTCAGTCCAAGAATGTACTGAGCTGCCTTTATCAGGAGGGTGCATTGCTAGCTCACGGTCAACTGGACAAGGCTTTGCAACAAAGTCTTTTTGTTGGACTTGTTGAAGTTCAACAAAAGATTCCTGTTGGCCCATTTCTCCAGCCAGTTGATGTCCGTCTGAACAGCTGCACGATCATTCAGTGTATCCACCATTCCTCCTTGATGAGAATGTGCTCTATCCCACAGATCAAATCATTAAAGATGTTAAAGAGCACCAGCTGTTCTAGCTGTGCTAACACAAATACCTGTGTTAGCAATTAAAACAAACAGAAAGAACAGCTTGATTCAACATACCACTTAGAATATACCTAACATTAAGCACATGAATACTTCTGTTGAAGGTGAAAGAGTTATGTGTTTTTAATTAATGTAAATCTCAATGTTTCAAGGATCAAAGAAAAGAAAGCAGCTTGCAGAAACAACAGTATTTCAGTAAGAGAATACATTATAACTGGCCACTTCAATGAAACTTCTCAAATACATAGTCTTCTAAATCAACCTATGAGAGATGAATTCAAATATATGAGATTCCTGTTTTGCAGTTGAGAAGTACTTGCCTTTCCAATAAATGGAGAGATTCCTCTGTCATTTGACTGCTATTCTCCCAATAGATATCATAGTCTCTCGTCTCGTTCTTTTCAAGGGATTGTGTAGTATCTGTGACACTGAGTCTGGGAGTTCCAAGAGAATAAATTTTGAGAGGGGAAACAGCTCATTTCAAGAACTGACAATGTTGTCTGAAGCAAAGAAGTTTCTCCACCTTCAAATAAGTTTGACTTTCTATTTACTAAATCATATAAGAGCACGTCAGTCATAATGTCTGTGCATAATAGTTACATGCTTGATTTAGGGGGATGAATAGGAGATACTGCTAACACGTGTGAGCTGCTTATTTTTATATTATTTGTGAGCTGTTGTGTTTTTACTAAAATGCCACTTAAATAGCACTCTGTGACTGCTCAAATTCCATATTTTTTGATTCTTTTTTAAAATTATTTTTTAAAACAGCTCCGGGAATAGAATAAGGTGTATGATTCATCATGACTAGGTAGATAGTTATAATTCACACTTCATCTTATTGATCCCCTAGACTTTTTCTGAAACTGTCTGTTACTGGAGCAAGTGAGGCCTTCCTGGTTACTAGCCTCTAAGAATTGGTGAGCTTGATCAGTATATGGGAATTATAGTTGGCATTCTTTGTAAAATATGATTTTACTACAGGGCAGTACCTCTTGAAACTGATGCACCATGGAATTCAAATGCTGTTGTTTGTTCTTGCACTTCCATTTACAGGTAGAGTGACTAAGTGAAAAAAATCAAGGTAAAAATGCTCTTAAAACTCTGGACAGGGAAATCTGCTTTGACTGGTGACTGGCAATCAGCTGTCTTCAACTTACTGCCTATGCAGATTGCATTGCCGAGGGAAGGAATGTTTAAAAAGAGAGGAAGTAACAGTAACATAACTTTTTTATTACCAGGGCAGAAATATTCGCTTATATTACCGTTTGCAGAAAAAAAAAAAAAAAAGGAGAAAAATGTGTATACATAGCAAAAATATTATTTTAAGTTAGATTAGCTTTATATATGTATTTTCCATTAAGTTTAAAATTCATAATTAATTTTTATGCCCATAGTTTTATTTATTTATTTATTTATTTATTTATTTATTTTTAATAATATGTCCCCATATGAGGAAGTGATTTAAAAACACTAGAAGTGAAACAGCTCTTGTAGAAACATTGTTTTCCAAATCTGCTTTCACCTTTGGAGTACAATTTTAGCAAATTATTTTGGGGCTAGATGGAAACAAATTAATCTTTTCTTTAATAAATTACAATGATAATTTACCATTTTCTGAGAGATAAGTTAAAATATGAGATGGTGTCTAGTGCTATAATAGTTCTATCTTCAGCATCAAGTATATATAATATATATAATAATCTAGTGAAATCATGTGCAATTACATCATTTCCCATACCTTTTTGTTGATCAACCAAAATCACAAAATATCAATCAAAAATATTGCAGGATTTTTCTTCCTTCTTATATTTACTTCAGTGGTCCTGAAAAGATTTTGTGAACTCTTTTCTTTTAGAAGTACAAACAGTATAATTTAACATTAAATATGATAACTGTATCATATCAGTAAGTTCAAATCATTAAAGTAATAAGAATTTCAAGATAAAAAATGTTTTCAAAACAAAAAAAAAAAAGAGATAATGATTGGATTTATGGTCTGAAGCTGAACTGTTCCCTTTCTACTGTCAAAAATCTAACTGCTTTGATACTGACAGTGTTTTATCTACATTACAATTTTCTCCTTGACCTTCATATGTTAAAAAGAAGTCAGGAAACTAATGCATTTTTACTGGAAAAGAGCCAATTAAAGTGTTTACAAGGCTAGAAGGTTAAGGGTCTTTGTGTGATGGGAAGGGATGACATTTCTGTCTCATGAATGCAATGATTTAATTCTTTGACCTGCTGTCGGCAAGAGGTGGTGTAAGGCAAATACTTTCAGGTCTGACACATTCATTAAAAAAAAAGAAAAAGAAAGAAAAAAAGAAAAACAACCCTCTCTTGGCAAGAGCCAAGATAAAGCTGAATGTTTAACTTGATTGAATATCTCCTCCTCTCAGATGATCTATAATGTAACTTTGAGGGTTGACTTGGCCAAAAACAGAAAAAAGGAAGAAAGGAAGAAAAAAGGAAAAAGTTAAAAAAAAAAAAAAAAAAAGAATGTCTTTTCTTACCTTCTTTTCCTCATAGAGACCATGTACAATAAAAAGATAAGGAAAATATTTTGAAAGGGTTGTAATGTAAACAGAGACAGCTGTTTTAGACATTGCCACATGTGCAGAGTCACAAGACACATCAGACAATCCATGTTGAAATGTCATTTTTGTGGCCCTGAAAGAAAGGTCAGAAGGTTTAGAAGTTAAAAGAAGTTAACTCTTTGCTTATTTGACAATTAAACTGTCAGCATGAGGTTATGTTATAAACTTACAACAGTCTGAAATCTTAGTGCTAAATGAATCCTGAAGACCTATTAACCTGCCTAAGATGAGAACCAGGGACTGGTTCAGCTTCCATGTGCTTCATTCCACTAGAGCAGTAGGATGGATAACAAAAGACAAGCAAATGGTCTGAATCTTTTCTCTGTTGCTCAGAAGTCCATGGCATAAATTATTGCTGTTGTTAACCTGAAATTAGCAACATATCACTGCGGAGAAAAAAATCTGATTTCACAGATTTAATTATGAGAAGCTTCCAATTTATTTCTATGGATTTATATCTAAGTTAAGCTATGAAAGGACATTTGAATAGTTAAATCAGTTCAGCCTCTTTGCCTTTGAAAATTATTTCAATTTTTGGTCCTCCAGTCATGTCACTAAAACTCTAGTTGTATGTTTTAAGTGATGAAATTAAAATTATTTAAAATGTTCTGAATGATTCTAAAGAGTTTGGCTTTCTTTTGTTCACTTTTAACTTAAGACAATTTGATGGATATAACAAAGGTAACAAAGAATTATGGGAAAAATCAGGAGAATAAAAAAACTATGTTATATAGTGTTGTTTCATAACTTACTTTCCCAGTATTATATTTTAAATTCTAGAATATGATTTGATTGGTTTGACATTTAAAAATAGATTCAACATATCTATTAGATGTGAAGCACAAGTCAATGTAGTATTTTCTCACAAATAATTGTTATTTATGCAAATATTATTGATACCACAATAAAGCAAACCTCAAAGAATGTTGAAACAAAAAAGAAGTACAATAATCTAGCTAATTTGTGTGTGCATAAAAGGACTGGACCAGGCTGATTATTTTTTTATTTATATCTAAGAAGTTACCATTATGAAAAATAAACTAGTGTTAAAATAAAAAACAAACAAACTAAATTGTGTATTTCTCTATTCCTTCTTTACAGGATTTGTTTTGTTTTGTTTTAATTTTATTGTAATCTTTTATTTATTAATTTATTTATTGGCATTTCCTAATGGTCCTTTGATCACACTATAGATTCGATGTCGGCTTGCTCTGAAGTACAATTTATACAATGTGTGAATTCTTTTCTTTCATTGGGAGGAAGAGGACTCAGATGTTCCAACTCTATTGAACATACACATCAAGCAAAGTAGTAGCATTGCCTCCCAATCAGATTGTAATTCTGTTTTAAATAGTATAATTTCAAGTGACTTCATAGTCTTTTTCTGAAGATCAGTATGGATGTATACAAGGATGAGAGAGATAAATATCTTGTCCTTTGAATTTAGCTTAATTCTCTCCAAGATAAAACTATTGAGTCACTTCTGGTTTTTGGGTATTGGAGCATCCTTTCCTAACTTCTCTGAAGAGCAATAAATTGACAAATGTCAGTTTAGTGCTGCCATGAATCCTTGCCATGAATAAAAATCTATTTTTTTTTCTGGGAGAAATATCAGATAAGAAAATAATAAGTGGAAATTAAAGTAGTATAACTTACTTTACATTTAAATTTGCATTCTATTCTTTTGATAAAATGGGATTTGTGGAGGTGTGGGATGAGCATAAAAGACATAATATTGGCAGTCAGTTCATCAAGGATTAATATTCGTGCGGCATGTGTTACTTTCTAGCATTGACTGAAATGAGCTCCAGAAGTGAGGGAACATGGGACATGTCTCTCTCCTCAGAAAACTAACTTTTATACATACATACATATACATATATATATATACATACATATATATATATATGTATATATATATATATATAAAGTTGATTTCCTGTTAGGTCATCCTTCCGTTCAAATTCAGAAATAAAACTGTGCCATACAGTACAAACAGCAATGGCAAATTGTGTCACCTTCAGAAAGTTCCCAAATAAGGAAGGACAAGTTAAGCTGTGTCTTAAATAGTTGATTAAATATGTCTACAACTGCACTCTGGCACTGATGTCAGCTGTAGCAGACAAGCATGCATCCATTACATCAAGTTCTCTCTCCTTTGCAACAGGATGACTACATCAAACTGCCAGCTGGGAAGAGTTAAGTCATTGGCTTGCACTAACTCTTGTGCTGTGCCATGGGAATTGCTTGCGTCAAAGTTTGGTATGATCTGAAACTTGTTAAGGGACTTATTTAGTCATCTAAAAATGATGACAATTAAGTTTCAGTGTCAGAAACATTCCCTGGAACTGATTAAATTGTTAGTAATTTTTCTGCCTTCAGGATTGGTGTGTGCAGCATTTTAATTTGTTATAAGCATTGACTATATCGATATCAATTAAAATAATTATCATAGTGATAAAAGATATTGAGCCTCATTCTTTATGAGAACTTAAGCACAAATAAACCCTCTCACCTCTACTCAGTACTGGTGAAATCACACCTGCAGTACTATTTGCAGTTCAGGATTTCCCATTACAGAAGAGGCATTGAGCAAGTGTAGTAAAAAGGCTGCTAAGATGGACAGAGGAGGAAAGACTGAGAGAGCTGGGACTGTTCAGCCTGGAGAACAGAAGTTGAAGGGACAATCTTATCAGTGTGTATAAGTAACTGAAGGGATGGTGTTGAGAGGACGGGGCCAGACTCTTTTCAGTTGTGAAGTCTCCACCCTTGGAGATATTCAAAAGTCATCTGGATATGATCTTGAGCAATATACTCTATGTGATCCTGCCTAATCAAGGGAATTGGACTAGGTGATATCCAGAGATGTTTTTTCCACTCCAGTGCTTCAATGATTCTGTGATATTTTTAATACATTTAAATAGTCAAAGCTGAAATCTTTCTTCATAGAAGGGGATATTTTTCCTCTCTTGGAGTTTTGGAGTAGTGCCATAGTTACCTGCCTCATGCAGCATGAGTATTTCAGGACTGGTCCAGTCTCCATGTGTCCAGCTTCCAGCTTCCACTCCAGAACCTCAGCTAGGTACAAATTAAACTCTTCTTGCTGAAACAAGACACATTAAGACAGAAACTGAGTGTACCTAAGTTACTTTGTAGACACATCTAATATGATCAATAATTTCTGTATACACATCATCTTACACTTTTTTTTTTTTTTTGTGATTGCACTAATTGTTCTCTTATTTTAATTTAAAAATATGGGTTTAATGGATTCTTTCTTAACCACACAAATTAATAATTAAATTAAATGAATTAATTAAATAGAAATTTTCCTTTTCAGAGGAAGTGTTATCTTTCACAAACATATACTGTATATATCAACCACAAACCATGTATGATATTTTTTGGTAGTAAGTATATATGCTTCATTGAACTGTTAGTGATAGTGTAAATGCTGTGTTGCTCCTGTAGGTTACAACAAAGAGATGGGGAAAAGTTTTGAAAGAAATGCTTTAAACAACATAACTCTATGATTTTTTTTAACTTTTCCACTGTGATTATCTTACTTTATATTATTAAAAATGTGCAAAAAAATAAATAGACCACCATTAGAAACCACATAATTGTAGAAAATAAATAAATCTAAATAAGAAAAATATTTACCCCACAATTTCCATCCTGAATATGGAACATGACTTTTTTTATTTACTGTAAAACATTGGGTTTGATTATTACCATATGGAACAATGTTGTTACTGTCTTAAGAGAACTTAAAGTGTTACCAGATACACTCTATTGAACTCTACTTTATTTGAATCTAAAATTCAGTGATTTGACTTTCCTTGTATTTCTTTTGATACTTGACTAGGCTTAAGTAAATGAAACACTTGATTTGAAAAATAAACTCTTTTGGAACTTTTTCATATCTTTAAGTAAACATCTAAAGTAGACTAAAAGCTTTTAAAGCATTCAGTCATCCTGAAAATGTGACTCCCAAACTAATATTATAGATCTTTATAAATCTACTCTACTTTCCCTGCTGTTGAAACAATACCTCAAGGTTCTGTTTGCACAAAGTTCTGTATTTTCACTTAATCCAGATCTGCTTTATTTCACTGAGTATAATCCTACAAATATGTAGCCCATAGCACCAAAGCCGTCATTGAGTCCCCAACTAATCGTACAGCAAAAAAGAAATATTTGCACTCTACATGGAGGAGACATCATGAGAAGGAAGGGAATTTTCTTTTTTTTTCAGGAATGTATGTTTTCCTTGCATAAAATTTATGTATCATCCTAGAAATAGTTACCATCTTTGCCCTGGAGAGTAAAAATAGAGGCTTTTTATATGTCATGGGAGATTCTCTACCATTTTTATACCATACCATTATTTTGTTAGCCTTTTTCTTTGAAATCTCAGTACATTTTCTTGTGTAAATGGAAGAAATGCCCTTTAAATATTTATTTACTCTGAAATGTAGAATTATAGTCAATATTTGGATACGGCTTTTCCTTAAAAATCCTAATCTTTAGCATTACTTTTTTTTGTTCTGCCTTACTCTACCACAATTGTCTTTTCATTTATTATCCTGATTTATTTTTCTGCTGCTGTAGAGAGGAAAGGAGACAAGAAGCAGTCAATGAAGCCATCATCCAAGCTATGCAATTGGCCAGGACTTAAGTAACAATAGGTAGCAAAAAATATGATATTGAGTGTTTTCACACAGATTCTATTGATTTTGTGGGAGGTCTGAACATAAATGGAAGAGTGAACTTGACGGCGGGAGTAACTATGACTCTCTACTGGGAACCGTGGTTACGACCTGGGCTTGAATCAGAGACAAGACCTCCTCGTGGTTCCCGCCGGACCCCGCTAACATCGGCTGACTAACTTTGTCTCTGTCCCAGGGTAGCTACTCACGCCCTATTGAGCGGTATCACCGGCTGCTCAGTAGTAAAAATTGGCTCAAAGAAACCGTAGCCCAAATTATAGTTGGGCCATAGCCTCTTGCCCTAGAGGCTTTCTATTTGGGCACCTCGGAGGATCTGGGGGTTTGGTCCTCTTGAGTTATACGAAAGCCCCACTTGGTGACAATCCATGGGGTCCTGGATTAGTCAGTGACGTTTTGGTGGTGACTCTGATGGCCAGGAATGCTTGCGTTCCTGGGCCCGGAACAGCTGAGTTTGAGTCATTTCACCTAATTGGATGTGATGGCGGGGCAGGTCTTCGGCCTACCCAGCACTTCGGGTTGCGCGGGCAACCTGTATCTCGGATGTGACTTCCACTTTGGGGCTGGGGCTGATCCCCCATGACCACCCAGCATGCGCATGCTGTGGTTCCAAGTGGCTAACGCATGCGAGGCAAGCTCAGATGGGAAAGAGCGGTTGCCTCCAGGAAGACTCAGCTCGGTCCTGGTGAGGAGCCTTGAGCCATAGGAGGGTCCGTGAAATCCTTACTGGACTCGTGTGCTAAGTTCGGATAGACAATGGCCTTGTGGGCTGGCATTCCATCGTTGCCTGTCCCCCTGGTCGCCTACCTTGTTGGACAAACTTACCGGACTAATCTCACCTCTCAGCAAAAATCTTCACACAGACGACAGAGCTTCCTCTGTCTTCCGTGAACCGTTGATTTTTGCCATGGTGAGACCCTGGCTGTGAGGGGTGTTTAACATCTAACCCCTGGGATAGTAAGATCCGTTCCCAAATGACATGTCAAATTCCTACCGGATTAACGCAGGTGGACAGGCCTCCTAAATAACCTGGAAAAGGTGCCTTGCGTAATGCAAGGTTCATGAAATAGTATGTAGAAAATTCTTCTGATGAAAACTAGCTGCTGAAGATGAAACAAACTTCAAAATTTCATATATTATCCATATTGTGCACTGCTTTAGAGTCAAATCTTACTCTTTTAGCTAAAATGATTACCAAAGTACCATCTGTAGATCTAAATATTTGGATACTTCTCAAGCATATTTTTTGTTCAGTGTTGCCAAAGACAGTGATCATTTTGACAAAACTGTCATTTAACACTTCAGCAATAAGTACACTGGAACAGGATTACTATTCAACAAATAAAGAATACAATTTCACTCAGACAATTTTTATAACTATATTCCTGCACATGGCAGAGACAACGACTACCAAGTTTTACAAAAGGTGTTTATCAACTTCATAGAATAAACACATTAGAAAAAAACAAAAAGAAAAAACAGTATTCACATTAAGTACAAAATTATTTGCACTTCATTTGTTTGGAATAAATAAGATCTTCCATTGGACCAAATAATATAGTGAAAAAAGTGCAAAATTTCAGGCTCTGAAAAGGCCTTATGTGCTGTAACTTCTTATTTACCACTTTCTATAAAATCATCAAGTAATTTAAAAGTACCTTACAGTGTTTACATAGGCAAATATACATATATGTATACATAAACATACATATATATGTGTATATAGAGATATAAAGGATTTTTATTTTCTCTTTTAATCAAGTTAGTATGTCATTTGTGTAAAGCAAATATAGTCTAATTTAAGTTCAGTATTGGAAGTAATACATACTTCAAATTCTATCTTTTTCTCAATAAATGACCTCTTCCATTCTTAATTTCCATGGCTCTATAACGTGTAATCTTACTTGCAGACATACCTGTATGATTTAGCTGGACATACATGCCACATGTATATCGAATATATAACACAGAAAACATCACTTTTTTGTGGAGCTAGATGAATGTTCTGTATAATAAATATTTTTCTCTTTCTTTAGCTGCATCTTATTGCTTTGCTAATTTGTTCTTGACAGAGAAAGCATTTTCTTTGTCTGGTAATAATATAGCATTATAACCATAATATGGTAAATTTTAACATAAGTCAAGGAAATCATTTTCAAAGACCTGAACGGCAAAGTCAGCATAAACTTGCGAAGTAGAAATCATGTCTGAACAACCTAAACATTTGTCTTTCTATGGTGAGATGTCTGGCTTGGTAGATGAGGGGAGAGCATTCAATATTCTGGATGCCTCACATTTAGTAGGAATTTTGCCGTTATTTATCATAACATCCTTACTGACAAGCTGGTGAAGTAGGCATTAGATAAGTGAACGGTGATGCAGACAGAAATGTGGCTAAAATTCTGGGCTCAAGCAACTGTGACTGGTAGCACAATATCCTGCTGCATACCAGGCAACAGTGATGTGGCCTGAGGGGTGAGATTGGGTACAATGCTATTTAATTTCTTCATTAATGGTCAAGATGATGGGGCAGAGTGCACCCTCAGCAATCTTACAGAGGATACAAAACTAGGAGAAGCAGTAGGTAAGCCAGAACCCCTCTGTACTGCTATCAGAAGGACCCTGACAGACTGGAGAAATTGGTTATCATGAATTGGTTATCAAGAAGGGAAACACAAAGACCTTCCCTAGGATCGATTTACCCCAGGCACCAGGTACAAGCTAGGAGACAATCACCTGGAAAGCAGCTTTACAGAGAAAGACTTGGGTCTTGGAGCCAGAAATGCACCTTTGCAGCAAAGACCAACATTATCCTGAGCTACATTAGACAGAGCGTTGCCAGCAGGTTGAGGGAGGGAATCCTTTCCCTCTTCTCAGCCCATATCAAGGGACTGCATCAGGCATGCTGTTCCTAGTGTTGGGCTCCTCAGTGAAGGAGGCACAGAGGCATCATGGAGCTAGTCCAGCAAAGGGCCATAAAGATCAAGATCTTCAAAATCCTAAGGATACTAAACTACTGATTTTGATTAGGGCTCCTTAAGACTCCATGATTTCTGAAGGTGAAGGGATTTTAAAACATTCACCTTTAATATGTTTGTCCCATTTTGAATCAACTTGTTGCCAAAGCAGACTTGTTGAAGGACACTGATGGATGTCACGGAAATACCAAACGCATGGAGTGAAAATGTCAAATAGGTACTAGACATGCTTTTCTGTATTCTATACAGAAGACTCGGTTGTTAGTATAGTCAGGAAAAGGACAGCACATTGATGAACCAGGGCATGTTAATGACAAACCAAGGGGAAGGAAAGGGTGAGAAGCTTGTAAGCAAGCAATGACTGAAATATTAAGTAGCAGTTTTCTCATTCTGTTTTGTTCTCTTTTATTTTCAAAATATCATTTTCCATAAATGCAGAATAGGAGTAAGACAGCAGCAGTCTAATATTCTCTGCCATGCCCTTTCTTCAAGCACTGATCAAGACTTCAGGCATCAATACTTTTTTTTTTCTGTAACCTTCACAAAGTTTTTTCCCATTTTCAAGAGTTATGTATTGAAAGTTACTACATCTACTTAATTAAATCTTCTGTATCTCTAAGAGGGATATCTGAAAGTCAGTAAAGACGCATCAGTTACTTGTACTATGCCCCGCAGAGTCACCATCAAGTAAGTGAAATAGCAAAAATAAAATATTGAAAAATTTTAAATGCAATTACATAATAAAGCCATGTTTGACCCTTCTTTCCTTTGAGATTCCTTAGGCTATTTCACTTCATCTATCCTTCAAAGAAAAAAAAGGTTCATATATCCAAATGATTTAAAATCAAAAAGATTGACTTGATTGAAAGATTGATCAGAAGATTGAAATGATATATGTTCTTCAACTATTTTTTTAAGTGAAGCCATTATTCTTTTTATGTTTAATATTAGTCAAATAAATAATAAACTAAACTTGTTCAGAACATTTCATTTCACAGGCATTTCAACATCTCTTTCAGTTTTAGAATGAATTAGTTACCAAAAGAATATAATTTTATTTTCCTAGCAAAACATGCATACCTAAAACATATCTAAGCTAACAAAAATATGATATCCTCACACTTTAGGACCATTGTTTTCTATGAGAATTTTTCAGTAGTTTTATTAAAGTAAGATTTTGCATTTTCATAAAAGCAGCTTTAAATAAAGAAATCAAAAGTCACACTTTGATTCAAATATCCTTCTATCAACATACCAGGAAAAATATTTTAGGTAACATTTTGTGTTCTCTATGTGTACTTTCATATGGAACTCATCTTTTGCTGTGTCATGCAGAGAATGATGCAGCTGGGACAAAAGAGGAATATTGGTGCCTTAATTTAAATCAATTCAACTCTTTAGATGACATAGCACAGTCTCAGGACTTCCTTCTGTTTGGCTGCTAATGCATATTTGCTGGCTGGAGAAGCATTTAATAGGATCCCAAGTTCAACGTCTGTGTGAATTGATCTAAAAGTGCATTAATATGATCAGAAACCAGGACAAGTGCAGGGTCCTGCACTTAGGGAGGAATAACCCCAGACACCAGTACAAGCTGGGGAATGACCTTCTGGAGAACAGCCCCATAGAGAGGGACCTGGGCATCATGGTGGATGACAAGATGACCATGAGGCAGCAGTGTGCCCTCGTAGCCGTCAAGGCCAATGGGATCCTGGGGTGCATTAAGGAGAGTGTTTCCAGCAGGTCGAGGGAGGTGATCGTCCCCCTATACACAGCCCTATTGAGGTCACATCTGGAGTACAATGTCCGGTTCTGGGCTGCCCAGTGCAAGTGGAATGTGGAGCTGCTGGAGAGAGTCCAGCGCAGGGCTACCAGGATGATCAGGGGCCTGGAACATCTGCCCTGTGAGCAAAGGCTGAGGGAGCTGGCCCTGTTCAGCCTGTTCAGCCTGAAAAACTGAAGGAGGCTGAGGAGGTATCTGATCAGTGTCTGTAAATACCTTAAGAGAGGGAGTGAGGAGGATGCAGCCAGTCTCTTTTCAGTGAGGGCCAGTGATAGGACTAGAGGAAATGGCTACAAAATGAAATACCAAAAATTCCGCACGAACTTCAGAAAAAAATTCTTAACCATGAGGGTGACAGAGCCCTGGAATAGGCTGCCCAGAGAGGTTGTGGAGTCTCCTTCTCGAGAGATCTTCAAAACCCGCTTGGACATAATCCTGTGCCACACGCTCTAGGTGACCCCGCATATGCAGGGGAGTTGCACTATATGGTCTCTAAAAGTCGCTTCCAACCTTAAGGATTCTATGATTCTATGATATTGTAATCCTTATTTTTTACCTCATATCTCAACTCTTCTATTGCCTACACATATACAGCCTTTCATTTTCTTCCTTTACTCATGTTCACATGCATATCCGCTTTCCCACTTTCTCCAGACCACACACAGATGTTCACAAGTACATGCATTCTATATCCTAATCCGTTCCTTTTCCAAACGCCATTATACTCCCACACCCACACATACAACCACACATGTACACAGTTTTACCAGACTTACAATCAGCATAGCTTATTTTAATCAAAAGAGAGGAAAGGAAAGGTGGCATGAATAGTAATTTAAGCCTAACCACTTTACAAAGACGCTGACCTAGAAATATTTGCTTTATGTCCATGATAACAAAAATTCATAAGATTAACATAAATTTAGAAACAAAGTAACATAAGTTCAGTATGCTGTTTCTCAGGTAATAATAAAGGAATTCATAATTTTTTTTCCACTTAAAAAGTATCTCCAGTGGATAGCATAAGTTTATCAATTATTAGATCCTTTGATACAGAGTGTAATTGCATTAATAATAGTAAAAATGTTTAGTTTTAATTAGAATGCAATATAGCCCATATTTCCGTAAGAATTCCCTCATTTGTGAGCATTTAATGACTGTCCACAATACTGGTTTGCTTCAGGGAAATGAAAGGGAAGAGAGAGCAAGGCAACACAAGGCAATGCAAGGCAAGATAAAATATCATTTTTTTCTCTTGCTTTGAGAGAGCAACGCAAGAGCCTTACTAGGATGGTGACTTGTAAACAGAAAAAGAATGAATTTGTAGCCATTAGAAGCTATGTCGAACCGTTGAAGTTGGGCAGATGGCATGATGGATAGAGTGATAATTTGATCTGGAGTAATATCCAGTATATTACATCATTGATTTATACCTAAGGAAAAAAAAAAATAGAGGGAAAAGGGGAGAAATATATGGTGCATCCCATCAGAAAGATGGAGTGGAAAAGACAGTGTTTTGAAACAGAGCAAACAAAGAATATAGAAATATTTAGACTCAACAGAAGGAAAAATATAGAAAATACTTAAGGTTTGAGGTTTTAGGGAAAAGAAGTTAAATACAAAATTGAAACCATATTCTGAATAAAATCGAAATAGTAGGTCTATTTACTTCAGGGAAGGAGTAAAAGAGAACAGATTCAAATAATTACCTATAGTGACCCCCTCCAAAACAAATATTCTTGGTGTGTATGAAGATAAAATATGCTGTCTCTTTGTATTAGACAACATGTTTTCTTTATGACAAAGTCTTAAGTCTTTGTTAAAAATAAAGGTGGATTAAATGACATTTAAACTATTAATTAAAAACAGGCACCTCCATGAGTATGTTCTGTGAGCAGCATAAAAAAAGATGTACACTGTATTAAGTATGAGAACAGTCTTTATAAAACCCTAATTTGTTATGCCTTTGCAGAATCTGAGTGTCTCTCAAGTCCACTACTGCTACAGAACATTTGAGCCTTACCAATCCTGCAGACTGGTGTTTTAAAGGAACCTTCTGGAAAATAAATTAGTTCTTCTTACTATTAGAAATATACCAGCTAGTAAGAACTTTCCTCCTGCATTCTTTCAGTATAGACTTTGAGTCCACACATACTGGAATGAATGAAATTATCCATTCACTTAGTTTCAAAAGCAATTGGGCATGGAAGAATGGATAACAGAAATCTTGGCTTCAGCTCACAATTATAGAGCCAATAGGAATGAGGTGGAGGAATGCTCATTTATTGCTCATGTAATAAGGCAATAAAGGACTACCTATCTGGAGACAACAGATGTGGATGTTAAAAGGGCAGTGTACAATACATAGATGATGTTGCTGAGTACTGTCATTTAAGATTATCCCTAAAAGGCTAGTCAAGGCTTTCTATATCATTATTTTCTTTTCAGAATCATTTTATAAGCACATTAACCTACTCTTACAGATAAATTTAGCAAAAAAAAAAAAAAAGGTGAGATAATAACATTTCACCTCTCATTGTGATGAAGTGATATTCCATACATATATTGCTCACAGTTGCATGTTCTGTCACAAGGTAGATGTGATGCTGTGTGGTGACTGACAGAAAACCTTCCAAATATACTCTGCCTCACTGTTACTTTTGTTTTTCCTTTTACACATCACTCTAATATTCTTGACTTTTGTCCAAAATTCAATAGCTGTGGGGATTATTTCCATGTTCGCATTACAAAATGTAAGAATAAGTGTAGAACAGCTCTCTATTTACTATATCTGGTACCATTTGGTTGACACCAAATCTTAAAGCCTTGTCTCACAAAGCCATTTTCTAATTCTCCAAGTATTAGAAAAATAGTGGGTCTATTTCTAATTATTAATTATTCATTCAATTTGATAATTGTTTTAGAAAGCATTTTGAATCACTGAATAGATATTTTATTTTCCAGCTTTATGACAGGAAAAGATTTTGACATTTTATTCTGAGTGGTAGAAAATAATAAAGGATTAGTGCTGTAATTTTCTTTCAGATTTCTCTTTTGTTGTTTTCGTAACTGTGGATCACTACATGTATTTAAAGTCAATATTTTTCATGATTCTTGTAAGGCAGAAAGAAGAGAAGACTCATAAGATCATTGCCTTAGAGAAAAGGTCATTCAGTACGGTTCAGAATTCGATATGGAAAGAGATGCCATTAAAGTTTCTATTATGAGAATTATCACCAAGAAGGCTGTCTTAGAGGAGAACTTAAACATTCTAAATGGGGCCTGATACATAAATTCTATCAATATCAATAACATCTAATTGTTACTAGATGGGAAAACCAAATATTTTCTCTATAAAGCTACAAATAAATAAGAAATACTGCATGCACAGGTATAGTGCAGTAATTGTTGCACATCCTTAGGCCTGAATGCTCTCTGCTTACGATTTGAAAACTTTTTTTTAATATATCTGTCTGCTTTTGGAGGGTTTTTTGATCATCACTCAAGGAAAGCTTTTCTGCACAAGTTCCACACAGAAGCAGGAAGTGATAGCAGGGATATAGATAATTATACAGAGATTTAGGAAATGGAGAAAGAGGGAAGACACATAGAGTGATGTCGTTTGGAAGGCATGTGCAAGAAGCAGAATCCTGAGAGCTGGCTGAAATTTGGGAGTTGTATCTAAAGGGAGTGGGTTTATGAGGAATGAAAGGCCTTTGAGGAAGAATGGTTTGTTTCAGGTGAAGACAGCTTATAAGAGCTCATCTTAGGAAGAAGGCACTTTAAAATTTCACAGTGCCTAATTGGTTGTTGAAACAATGTCAAATTAGTTTAAGAAGTGGTTTGTAGCTCTTTAGTGGGCAACAGACTATTTTAACTTGTTCAAGAAAAGCAGGCTAGTATCGGTTGTCTTAAAAAAGGTTAAGCAAGGGGTTCCTAGACTAAAAACTAAAAGGTTTTGTATAGGAAGTGTAGTTTAGTGTATTTGGTGGAATAAAGATAAATAGATCCATATCCATCATTCTCTACATCAAACAACTGTGCTTTGAGTTATATATGCAGTTAGTTTCAGTTTCATATGCCCTAAGTTTAGCCACTTAAAAATTTGTCTCAGTCAGCTAGAGTTCCTAGTCAACAAGAGGAATATAGTAACAAATTTCCTTTTGATATCTCTACTCTAATCTGTGTAAATTAGAAATAAAATGATTAAAATCCACTAGCTAGTATTTTTTAATCAAAGAAGCAATAAAAATAGATGTTAAAGTAGCTTTAAAATCTTATTAAATATTGATTGATCTTTGCCAGAGACACTGTAAAGCTACAGTCACATTTGAAATCCCAAAGTGGCTTCTTTGGAATGGGCAGGCATTCCTAGGAAATTTTAGAGAGAGATATAAGCATTCAGGACATCTCTCAGGTTCATGCAAATTTGAGGGCAGATTAAGATCAGTACTTTACAAAGAGTTCTATGATCAGTGGTGGAAAATGAAGAACACAAAGGCAATAGTTCCATCATAGAGTTCCAGTTTTTCCTTACTTTTTTATTGTTTTATTAGTATGTAGTTAATCTTTAGTGTTTGCTTCAAAAGTATAAACATATTGTAATGTAAAAAGAGTAGCACGCATTTAAAGCACAGTATTTCGTGAGAAGCAGTAGGCAGTTTATAGGCACCATTGATCTGGTGAGGTTTGCTTTAAATAACCACAATAAAAATTTTGCCCTTTCAAATCAATTTCACATTTTTGGAGTCAGATATTTACAAATTATCATTATTTCTACTTGACTTCTTTTCTACTTTGATCTATTCCAAGGAGTGCAGTATCCACATAAGAGATGTTGTAGTTCTTCATACTTCAACATGAACCTAAACTTCTAGATTTGTATAGTCTCTATTTAATCATGTTTATTCTTTTTCTAGTTTTGTAAAACTCATGACTATGTTGAGTAAAAACTCATGGCCTTTGAAGACCATAATGCCACAAAAAGTTGTCTACAACTGACCTGCAGAATATTTTTCACGTTTTTAGCTCTGAACTCAATGGCAAATACAAATGACATTCTGCAAGCATGTTTAGGGAAACCTCAATTTTTTAGGAAAAAAAGGAATCACAAACCCTGATCAGCTCTTCATGCATAAAGATAAGATATTGTAACCTAACCCTTTAACTTTCTTTAGAGAAGATACTTAGAAGAATGCTTAAATCTCTCTGTGGGGAAGATATTTTGAGTAAGAAATTGTGCTTTACCAACAGACTCTTAATTCATCTGGAATCTTCACTGATAGACTTCAATATGGAAGTCTCTCATTTGAAAAATATAGCGATCTTAATCTATTGTCATCTACTCTTGTAAATAAAAAACAGTCACAAATGTAAAAACTAGGAATGCAAGTGGTCTTTTTCTTCCTAAATTATTCAGATGATTTTAAATTGATACCTTAAAGCTTTCATTTGGTTTGAAAAACTCCATATTGTTTCTTGGTTTTCATTTTTTCTTCTTTTTTAATAAAGAAATTGTTCCCAGGCAGGTATTCTGAAATTAAATGCTTGTTTTGGTGAGAGAGAGAGACAGGAAAGGAAAGTAGTAAAATCACTACTGATATTGGTATGAACGATGTCATTTGCAATATCTAGCTGTTATTTTCACATACATAGGGGCATTAGATTCTGTCCATGTGCTTTATCACTATGATCTATATAGCAAGGGAAATTTGAACTGAGCACATTAAATGCATGCCATGACTCACATAAAAGTTTTGAAGAAAATGCTCACAATTCTCTGAATAATAATCTTTTTATTCCACTAAAAAGGAAGTCTTATGTCATCCTACCATAGCTTTCCTTTTGCCATAACTCCAAGAAGAAATCAACTCCATTTTTACCATACACCTGAAATAGCAGAACATTTAGTTCTTTGACAGAAAAATAAATGAACGCTTCTGCAGTTCATATGTTAATACTTTTATGATTTCATTGAATTTACCTCATAAATATAATCATAAACAGAAGACTTACCATTTTTCTAGAGAGAATAAGGATTTTTTTCTTCTTAAAAAAAGAAGTATAATTTCCCTTGTGGCTTTGCTGAACCATATGAGCATTATTCCCTATGAATAGTGTTAGGAAGATAAAAAATTGACTAGGTATCTTCAACTCACAAGCAGCAAAGATGTCCTATCATCATTTAAGTCTTTACAATTCTGTAGAGTACAAGTATAATAAGTATGCTGGGTCTTTCTCTTTTCTTGTGATAGAGCTACTTGTCGTCCATTCCCTTTGTCAGGACTAGTTGTGGTTTCTTTCAATCTCTCTGTTTATAAACAGAGTATGAAAACACAGTTCAGATATTCATTTCGCAGTGCTTAATAGCAGTTATTAAGTCCAAAGAAGTGAAGAAAATCACAGAAGGATATAAGGATTTTTATTAAATTGTGCATTGATTCTTCACAATACGTAAGTTCATATATGATTTACTATATTACAGTTTTAACCATTATTTTTTCAGAAGAATCCTAAAATACACTTTTGGTGATAGTTTGTGTACATTCAGTCTTTATTAATTAATGCTCTTGACATGAATAAATAACTATTAAAATCAAAGTTTAAGTATTTTCCTACTGGTCAAACTTTTCCTAAAATACACCTCCTATGGTCCAGTGCAACCTTATACTGAGTGGAGGTGTATAGCGCACCAAGGGAATGATATAGCTGCAGATTTATAGTGAGCTGTATATAGCAATATAGGACAATACAGAAGGGCTGTTTAATGCTGCCTGAACTCAAAACAAGATGTCACCACCTCCCAAACAAAGTAACTTTTATAGTATACTTTTATTTGACAAGTTCCAATTTTTCAACTCAATTAGGTACAAAAACCAAGCATTGAAATAGCTGAATTTCCCTGTGGAACAGTAATTTCAGTTTTTGTTCAGCTCTACATAATATTACCTCAGCAGCCTTCATTTCTGCCTGTTACACAGGCTTGTTTGCACTGCCAATACGAAAGCATCCCTCATTTATGAGGTGGGAAAGCAACCTCTACAGAACCATTACTTCCCCTTTCCATAATAGTGTGAAGAGAGCAGGTTGAGCCTTGATATTATTTCTTTGCTCAGGAATGTGACTGCACTTTCACAGTGACACCTGGCAATATAATTGCATGAAATATTGGGTAGTTGTATTACAGTCTGTTCTACCCAAGGGTGGTGGCAGAAGATAGGTTATGATTGTGTCTGGGACACTGCAAAAAATATCCTATATATGTTCTTGCTCTTTCTCTGTGCCATAGTAACAGTATTGCCACAAAGCCATTGTTCAGTTATTAGATATGGCCACTGTGCCAAAGACTGAGCAGTATATGAAATAAATGTTTGGCAAGCATAACAGTGTGATTAATTTAAAAAAAAAAATGTTTGTGCCATAGAACTGGTAAGAAATTGGCTTGTTGAATTATGGTATATTTATATTTGAAATGAAATACTTATCACAGAAGCACAGAATCACAGAATCACAGAATCACAGAATGGTTAAGGTTGGAAGGGGCCTCTAAAGATCATCTAGTCCAGCTCCCCTGCTCCAGCAGGGACACCTAGAGTATGTGGCACAAAGTAGCATCCAGACGGGTTTTGAAGATCTCAGCCTCCCTGAGCAGTCACCCTCACAGGAAAGAAGTTCTTCCTCATATGCTGATGGAACTTCCTGTGTTTCAGCTTATACACATTGCCTTATCACTGGCCACCACTGAGAAGAGTTTGGTCCCATCCTGTCTACCTTCAGCCTTCAGGTATTTGTACATACTTATCAGATCCCCTCTCGGTCCAGCTCACTTAGTCTTTCCTCTTATGATAGATGCTCCAGTCCCATAATTATCTTTGTTGCTCTCTGCTGGACCCTCTCTAGAAGATCTAGAGCCCAGAACTACATACAGCACTCCAGGTGCAGCCTCACCAGAGCTGAATAGAGGCAGGATCACCTCCCTCAACCTGCTGGCAACACTCCTGATGCAGACCGAGATCCCATTGGTCTTCTTGGCCACGAAGGCACACTGCTGACTCATGGTTAACTTAGTGTCAACCAGGACTCCCAGGTCCCTCTCCACAAAGCTGCTCTCCATCAGGTCAACCCCTAATCTGTACTGCTACCTGGGGTTATTACTCCCCAGGTGCAGGAACCTGCACTTGTGCTTGTTGAACCTCATGAGGTTCCTCTCTGCCCAACTCTCCAGCCTGCCCAGGCAGCACAGCCCTCCAGAGTGTCGGCCACTCCACCCAGCTTGGTGGAGTGAGCTTGGTGTCATCTGCAAACTTTCTTAGGGTGCACTCCGTGCCCTTGTCATTGATGTCCATGTCATTGAACAGCACTGGGCCCAGTACTGATCCCTGGGGGACACCAGAGGCCACAGGCCTCCAACTGGACTGAGCCCCATTTATCATCACCCTCTGAGCTCTACCATCCAGCCAGTTCTCAATCCACCTCACTGTCCACCTGCCCGGTCCACATTTCCGGAGCTGTCCTGTGAGGATATTATCGGAGATGGTGTCAAACGCCTCAAGGTAGACAACATCCATGGCTCTCCCACCGTCCAACCAGCCAGTCATCCCATCATAGAAGGCTATGAGGTTCATCAGACATGACTTCCCCTTGGTGAATCCACGCTGACTACTCCTGATCACCTCCTTCTCCTTGACATGCCTAGAGATGCTCTCTAGGATGAGCTGCTTCATTACCTTTCCAGGGACAGAGGTGAGGGTGACCAGTCTGTTGTTTCCCGGCTTCTCCCTCTCTTTGAGGATCTGAGTGATGTTGGTTTTCTTCCAGTCCTCCAGCACTTTCCCTGCTCTCCATGACCTGTTGAAGATGATGGAGAATGGCTGAGCAATAACCCTCAACAGTTCCCTTAGCACTCTTGGGTGGCCCCCATGAGTGGCCAGTTTACCTAAATAATCTCTAACTCAATCCTCCATGGAAAGTCTTCCTCTCTCTCGTTTATCTCTCTTTTACCTGGGCTCTGTAGTTTGTGAGGACTAACCTTAGCAGTAAAGATAGAGGCAAAGAAGGCATTTAGTAACTCTGCCTTCTCTTCTTGGACTATCTCAGGACAGAGGTTTTGCTGAATGGACATTGTAATCCAGACCCAATAAGCTTCTTTATTACTTGCATGTATACATATGTAACACTGAAAAATAACCAAGTAGTTCAAAATAATTTTTCATGTAAGTTCATGTCAATAAAAAAGAACATATTGATACAAAAATTAATGTATTTTATCCAGTTAATTACTGGATAACAAAATTATTTGTTACTCTGCCAGAAGACTAAAAATCATCTTCTTTTCTTACTATGCTAACCAACTGGAGAGGTGTTTCATGTTCATACCAAGTCTGATTTGGTCCAGCTACCTGTAAGCTCATAAAGCAATCTTTTTTCCTTTTCCTTTACTTTCAAAAAGGAAGAGGAATCTCACAGCAAACAGCACATCATTTCATGAGACAGATAGAAAATACCTGCTTTATCAGCACAGTAAGTAAAAACAGACATTCACTAAGAAAAAAATGAAAGAAAGAAAATGAAAGAAAGAAAGAAAGAAAGAAAGAAAGAAAGAAAGAAAGAAAGAAAGAAAGAAAGAAAGAAAGAAAGAAAGAAAGAAAGAAAGAAAGAAAGAANGAAAGAAAGAAAGAAAGAAAGAAAGAAAGAAAGAAAGAAAGAAAGAAAGAAAGAAAGAAAGAAAGAAAGAAAGAAAGAAAGAAAGAAAGAAAGAAAAGAAAGACCACTGGAAGTTCCGAATGTGTTGAGTTAAGCATTGCATGTTTAACAAGGTCAGCACCCACAAGAAGAACAAATAGAAATACATATCAGGGATTAGCCAAATAATCCGGTTCACCTGAAAAAAAAAAATAAAAAAAAGGAAAGCACCTGCATTGATCCTAAATATTAAAAACACTTTATTTTGCTTAAACATTTTGAAAATGAGGCTGATATTGTCTGCTCTTAATAATGAAAGCAGAATCAGCTGCCAAAATACTTTTTTCATTAGAGTCAATATTTTATGTTTATGTTTTAAAACAAAATTTAATGGAGGAGGATAAATTTCAGTCCTATGAAATTTCAGGCTTCAATGTTTCAGCTAAGAAAAGTACGTATGTACCAGGTATTTCCATGGTGTATACAATAGTTACTTCATTTTTTTTTTTTTTTTTTCTTGAGACTTTGCAAAGAGTGTAGAATCAAAGACAGAAAGAATTTGACTTCCTGACATAGCCTTTGGAAAGGGCTTCCTTTTTTTAAATGGAGTTCAAATTTATCTTATGGGCAGGTACATCTGTTTGCTATGCTGAATATATCTTTGGGCAAGCAGGTCTGTCTTTCAAGGCTCCTTTACCAAAGTAGTTTTAAATTATTCTGTAATCTAATGACATGGCATAGCATAGCAACATTCCACTCCATTACTCATTATACACAGTCTTTTCCCATTTCTTTTGAAGCTAACTTGGACCTTCTTAACAAGACTTTATAGTGTACTGCTGTCACATGCAGTACAGCTCTTCTCACTCAGCTCAAACATGTAAATGTTTAAATCTGGGCTAGTAACTTAGTGAATAAAGACAAATAATTGCTGTATAGCTTGATACATCTGACTTATTTTAGGTCAGATTGGAAAGATGGATCTGTCCTTTAAACTGTAAACCTGTTTGACCATCCTAGACAGTTCAATTAAGCATGATAAGACCTTCCTGTAGTGCTTAGCCACACATTGAACCTACCTTAAACATAAGACAAGGAAGCAGATAAATTATACATAGGAAAAATGGAGCTCTTAAAAGAATCAGTCTTTTTTTTTTTTATCAGAATTCATTATTATACTCCATACTTCTATAACTATATAATCAGTTGCTTAGTTGTGCTTACAGACACAGAACTATTTCCTTTTGTGCTTTTCTTATAAATACTAATAATGTTTAAATTTACTTGTTCAAATATTCACATATGTTAATAATCCATCTCATACTAAAAGAATATCAGATTGGTAAGGGTTTTCAAAATTCTTATGGGGCCTTCCAAGAAGTTGACAACTATTAAAGTGTATGTAAAGAAAGTTAGAAATCGTGTTAATACAGTAGGAAAAAAAAGAAAAGAGAAACAAATTCACAACAGCTGTTTATTTGACATGGTCAAAAAAATGAAATGATACCCATATGCAGAACAATAGAGATTTTTTTGTGTGAAAAATCTTGTATTCCAGGAATTAGCTTCTTCCTGTTTGTTTCTAAAGAGTGCACCAGAATGCAGCCTTTCTTTTTCTAAAAAGGACTTATTTTCTTTGTAGTTAGAGTGAGAACTCTGTCAGTGTAGAATGGTGCACTTTGAATGCCAAAGGTACACAAACACTAGCACTAAGATAAGTGTGAAATTATGCCTTTCATCTCCATGGAGTGTTAAATCTTTGGCTTAATTAGCCAAATCTGTTAACCATTTCACTACTGATCACCTTTTCTTAACTACACAGCTAAAGCTTATCCATTTTGTATTCATGACATTGTTATGTTTAGAGTCAAAGGGTCTACATAAGCCATAAAAACAGAAAAGTGAGTAGGGACCAGAAACTTGGTATTCATTATTTTGGACTACAGATCCACTTTTTCTTGTAAGATCTTATTTGGTTTATTAGTTAGTTGTTATTGCTTTTCTTGTTGCTGTTTTGCTTAGTGTGAAATTCATTAATTAAAGAGAAAATATCAATATATGAACTAGTTAAAAAATGGTCTGAAGGATTTTTCAGACAATGAATCTGTCATCTCTAAACTCAGAAGTTGAGATTTTGCAATCAGAAGATCTTATTTTCTCTCTCTCTCTTTCTCTGATTCTTATTGGTTTTGAAAAGGGAGAAACCTGTGAATTTTCTAGGATACAGAATCCCACTGTCTTTTAATCATATATTATGTAGTGCATAATGTAGTATGCCATGCATTAGGTGAATCATGAAAGATAAATAGCAAACATCTCCCTCCAAAACGACTATGAAACAAAGAAAAAGAATAAATAAATTCCCCTTTTTTCCACTTCTTCACTTCATTTCCAACAGTTAAGAAGTGACAAATATAGATGTATATTTGAAAATGATTCTGATATAAACAGTATGGAAAAAAATAATGCAATGAAAATAAAGGACAGATTCAGAACGTTCCTGAGAAGAAAAATATAAGACAAGTCTAAGTTTAAATCCTGAGGCAACAAACTACATATGTTCACCACATGAGTGGGAGACATGATTATGGTGGGTGTGAAAGCAGTTCTGCATCCTCAATATAGTATTTCCACACTTCCCTTAAGCATCTGCTAACATTTTAGATTTTGAAAAGGAAGTTTTAGAGATAGTGACCAGGTGGTATCAATATCTCAAAAACTGTAAAGTGGAGATGAATTATTAAAGGGACAGACAGCGGAATAACAGCACATCCGAGGTATTTATGTGTTCACTAAATCTGATATGTAGCCAAACCCTTGTACTGATGGGAAATAAGTGTGTGGATTAAAAAAGCAAGAAGTGACCTTCCCTGCAGGACCACTTTTACTCAGGAAGATTCAGAATGCTAGTGAGCATGGGACAGGGAAAATAACACTTGAAAGTCAGAAATCCAGGGTGGAGAAAAATTGGAAGTGCAGTTCTTTACAGATAGTGTCAGTCTCTATAAGAGGCCGACAAAAATCTGTTGCACCTATGAACTGAGAATCTCTAGGATTTATTCAACTTCAAAGTCTCAATAACATCTCTGATGGTAACCATGGAATGAAGTATTCTATTCTTGAAAACTTTCAATCCCTCTCACATCCAGCCTAACTTACTGTTCATCAGAGTTATCCCAGCTATAAAACACAGGTAATGCTAGTAACCTAGCTCAGAAGTGTTGTAAAAGGATTAACAGGGTCAAGCACCAGATTTTTCCTGTATGAGCATTAATCAGATTAACTTTCAATTAATGGGAACAACATCATTTAAATAGCTATGTGAACCAAAAATCTGAAGATACACAAATTCGAATATACATAGAAATTGATAGCACATTCCCAACCTCATTGTGGCTTTGTGAATTTTGTTCACTATCTAACATTACTGAGCATTAGAATGTTATATTCCTTGTGAATAAGAGAAAATACAATCAAAAAATAGAAGTTTGAAGAGTCAGATTCATTTTAAGGTGATAAAACTTCAAAGTTGCAGAAATAATTTATGGAAAATATTTGTATGTAAAAAATAATTAATCAACTCTAGTAATTTGTATCATACAAGGACATCTCTGACTGTAGTTCATGATCACTTTAGTGCTTCAGTTCTCAAGTGTTATCATAAATATTTTCCAACAGTAACAAGAAGGTTTTAAGAGAATAGTAAATCAGGAAGTCTTGAAGATATATTTTTAGATGAGGAAGTCATTGAATATTATCTACATCAATCACAACGTAGTTTTGCTTTTAGTGAACATTGCCTCTAGCTTCCCATAAGTAAAGTCTGATGCTGATCAAAGCTATTACAAAATAAAATATATAAATAAAGTGGGTTTCAACCACCTTTCCCTTTTCTTTACCTTAATATGCAGTATTACCTGTCAAATGAAGTAATAGTCAAGTATTCTGAGAGGCAGAATATTTACACAATATTTAATCAGCGATTGTCTCCTTTGTTTTGGATGGGACCCCTGCTCCTTCTCTCACTGAATATATTTCCTGAAAATGATAGAATGATATTTTCCCCTTGATTGTATAATGGGTTTAGGGAAAGCAATTTATTCAAATTCATAAATCTTTTCCAGTGATGGAAAAGATGGTCTTGTTAATGGTCCTGTTAAGCGTTTTTAGAAAGGAAATAGAAAAAAAAATCAGCCAATCATCACCCTTTTTTAAAATATAGAGTACTTTGCTATTCCACTCAGAAAATGCCTAAATTCACATGTAGCTAGAAGTAGTGCTACAGTTTCTACTTTGGAAAAGTTGTTTGACTTGATTAAGCAATTTTATTGTAGTCAGAAACGTCTACAAGTTGAGTTTACTCTGTTGCAGAAGTTGTCTTTATCACAAGCCAACTATTAGACAGTACAGCTAAAAATCTTCAAACATCTTTAAAAATGATGTATACAATGTGTTCTTTGAAGCCATAGGGAAAATCATAGAACAGTAGGATAATTTGTTTACAAATGAGAAGGGATGCTCTATTAAGAAATTACTGAGGATGAATGGTAATATCTGAATAACATGCTTAAATGCTAAAATATTACTGACTGTTTATACAATGAACTTAAGTAATTGGATAGAAATCTGATACTCCAAACATTCAATTAAATATACTTATTTAATCAAGTTGAAGTTGAAAGTCAACTATGACACTATAAATATCTATGTAATGCATAATCTCTCAGCAGTAAATTTCTTGTCAAGCAAGAATAAAATGGCATATACGAAAAGGTTTGAACAAATGATTGAGTTTTTAGTCATATCTTTTTTTTTCTCTAGTAGTTATAATCCATTTCTCACAGAGTTAAACTTATTCCTTATCAAGACTACCTTTTAGCCATTTTCATCTTTTTTTTTTTTTCTAAAAAGCTTCATGCAAACACTGTTTAGAGGTCTTTTAAACACTTTTTAGAGACCTCAAAAGCAGAAGGGTTCATGGTGGAGGAACATGCAGGACTTATCTGCAAGATTGCAGTACTGAACAGCTCTAGGCTTCCAGCACTTTTCGCATTTGCACATTCACCCCCACTATTAGCATAAGAAATCAAGGCTTACATACAATTACTCTCTTTTTGCAACCTCCAGATCAGCCGAACTCACTCAGATTCTCAATGTCACAAGATTGACCAGAGCATTTTTGTGTGCGTGATTTTATAACTGACATGGTTTGGGTTTCTTTTGTTTTATATTTTTTGGAATCTCTGGGTTCAAAAACTCAAGATTTGATTGGTTTTATTTATTTTATATTTTCTTAGAAGCAGTTGAAACACTAGTGTAGAATCTTGAAGATAAGTCTAAATATCTTAGTCATATCAAATCTTTGATAAACCTTGACTCACATAGATCCATTTTCATTTTAATCAGAAATTTAGAGCAATTAAGAGTTTTGATAACTGCAAGAGTAGAGTAAATGATTTTTTCAGATACGGACTATGCTTTTTCTGTTCCCCAGTTTCCCAACTGCACATAAGAATTATAACACTTTCCTATTAAAACACTCTGTGAATAAATAAATAGATTAACCATTCCTATATTACCAGAAAAAAAAAAGATATAAAAATATTTAAGATAAAGAGAATTATATGTGTTATAAGTTACGTTTTACTCGCTGACTGAAATTTTTACATAATCACTTGATTCCAGAAGTGAGGGTCCTTAGAAAAATGAAAAACCCACATCATTTATCAAGATTCATAAAAAACAAGTAATAATAGGCAATATGAGCACAGTAACACACAGCTCATCACTTCTGTTAAAGAAGTATTGGATTAATTTATAGCAGTGACTCCAGGGTAAGCAGATCTGGAAATACTCAGTGAATTCCATTCACTTTCTTATTAAAAAAAAAAAAAAAAAAAAAGATATTAAATTTCCAACAATTGATCACAGAAAATACCAGTCTGGTAGAGTTACCTTTGTACTTTATAAGTGTGCATAATATTACAGTGTCACCATGGTTATGGAAATATTTCTTTCCATGGTTCATTTTAAATTCACCAATAACACACAAGGAAAAAGGGAAAGCACAAAAGAAATGTAGCAATGGAATTCAAAAAGGGAACTAAATGATACCAAAGATACAAGCGTAATAACAAGTAAGATCCAATTACGAACAGCTGGCCTGCATCCGGACTGGGTTCATGAAGGAGGTGTGAATGATATAGCCAATACTTTGTCACACAGCATTATTTATGCCAGTCACTAAAACTTCACATTAGGAAGTATTTGACATAAAAATATAAAAAGAATTGCTTGGGCTTACATACATATTTATAGATTATGCACAAACCTGGAATATTATGAAGGGCATCTCTTTCAAGTGGAGGTCCTATCTATGTTGGAGCTTTCGAGCGTATTTCTAAGAAGGGAGATTATAACAATTGTACCCATATGTGTTGATTCCAAACCGAGCTCTGTAGATTTGACTTTCCCATGGATTTAGATAATAGTAACACAACTGCTGCACACCCAGATTGTTTTCCTGTGGTTCCTCCAAAACAGAAAGAGAACTTGCAACTAATAAGCTATGTACATTTGTTCTGCTTCAATTGTCCCATAATTACTTCAAGTAAGAAGCACCTGCAGCCTTAGCAAATCTTCTGCTAGCAAGTACTTTTCTAGTTCATTTGCTTCCCAATAACTTGAAGGAATGGTCAAAAAAATAAATAGAACAATTGGCCATGGCATTATATAATGATCCATCATAAAGGCATGAAATTCCTCGTGAAAATTCATGTGTGGGATAGAAAAGAGGGGATCTACAAATTCCTTTTTTTTTTTCCCAAAATAGTATTGCTTTTCTTCTTCTGAAACTATGTTAATTCCTAATACTATAAAGAAAGTACTGTCACAGTTTCAGTTTCTGTTACTGTTGCTTATGACCTTCTTCAGGTGAATTTTGAGCATCTGCAATGATGGAGACTCCACAGCCATTCTGGGCAGCCTGTTCCAATGCCTTTCATGGTGAAAGATTTTCTTCCCTTGCCTTTTTGTATTCTTGTATAGAATCATAGAATCATTATGATTGGAAAACACTTTCAAGATCATCGAGTCCAACCGCAAGTCCTTCAACATGTGCTATGCCTATTAAACCATGTCCCTAAGTGTCTCATCCACACATTTCTCGATGTCACATACTCCAGCCTCTTGGCTTGTCCCATGTTTTTCTTGTACTGAGGAGCCAAGAACATGACACAAGACACTACGTGCAGTCTCAAAATGGATTTCAAATAGAGGGGAAGGTATCACATTCCCAGTTCTTCTGGCCTGCGCTTCACCTAATACAGCCCAGGGCCTGTACAGTAGCATTGTATGCGTTCTCAGATGCAGAGCTGTCCATTGCTTGTTTTGAACTTTATAAGGTCTCTGATAGCCCATTTATTCAATCTGTTGATGTCCCTCTGAACAGCATCCTTACTTTTCAGGTAATTGACTGCTCCCCAAAACTTCATATGATCTGTGAATGTACTGTGAACTTTATCCCATCACTCATTTATAAAGATGCTAAACATTATTGCCTGAGCATCCTTCACTGAAGCACACCACCTGCAACCAGCAACTAGCTTTGTACCACAGACCGCAGCAGCACTTTAAGCCCAATGTTTCAGCCACGTTTTCAACCAAATTTTATCCAATTATCAGTCTGTATTTCAGTAACTTGTCTGTAAGTATACTATGGGAGACAGTGTCAAAGGTCTTGACAAAGTCAAAGTACACAACATCACTATTCTCTTTTTATCTATTCAGCCATTCCTCACAGAAGGTACTAAGCTCAGTGAACCACAATTGGTAAGTTCATGGCTTGATAAACTCAAGGTCCTTCTTGTCCTTCACGTGGCTAGAAATGGCTTTAAGGAGTTCCTAGGGAGTGAGGTCAGATTGACCAGCTTATAGTTTCCTGGATACTCCTTTTCATTTTCTTTGAAGATGGGTGTGATATTTACCTTTTTACATGTCATCAGGAACTTCCCCCAACCTTGTAAAGATAATGAAGAGAGATTTCCAAAGGACTTTGGCCAGTTCCCTCTGTATATTGGAATGCAATGCATGCAGTTTTATGGATTTGTTCATTTGACTTAAGTGCCTCCTAAAAGTCTTTATCTTCTCAAAACTGGATAAAGCTGATAGCACTACATTCCTGCTGATAACAAGATCAGGGAACTGTGAGGCTAGACACCCTGAAAGTTCTTCAAATCTTTTACCTCAGCTTTTTTTTCATCCTTAGATACCTACCTTATTGGTTAGTGAGCTCATAATTTCTTCTAAGATCCAACTGGCTGCAAATGTGCATATAGAAGTGCTTCTTCTTGTCCATCTCTGGCTTATTCCAGCATGAGCTAAGCTTGACTCTCCCCACTCCAATCCTGCAAATTCAAGAAATATCTAGGCATTTGTCTTGGAAATATACTCTTCCACACTGTGAACATTCACTTCATTGGTATTTGATACAGATGAGAACTCTCCTCCATAGAAACCTCACTATAGAAAAATAACAACCATGTCCCAGATAATGTTTTATACAGAGTAAGAACTTATGACTAGTGAAAAATGTAGTTCAATCACTGCTTGGAAAGAACATAGAGGACAATAACAGAACTTCAACTCAACAGTCTTGGAAAAGAGAAGATATAGTTATCTCTGTTCAAATTGCAGTACTTAGATAGACTGTAATGTTCACAAATTATGAAGACTAGAGACAATCCAACTAAATTCTCATAAGAAGTCTTCAAATGACCAGTACATTGATTTTAAAACTTTTTTTTTTCAAAAAACACTGAGAAGAAACATGCAGAAATTTGTTATTACTTCTCTATATAATTACAAATTTTTTTAATGCAGTGTGTTCTCTGTTCCCCCTGGCCCATATGTCTTCCATGAATTATACTCACAAGCATTACACTTTTCAAGGGCAGTGTTCACAATTATTTTTTAAATGGTTATTCTTAATGGACTTAAAAAATAGAATTCTTTTTTTTTCTTTCTAGTAAATTCTAAATTCTAGTAAATTCTATTAAGCAAGATTTAGAGAAAAACAACCATAAATTGCATATGAATCTGAAAAAGGTTAATGTTATTCAAATCATAATCATCTTTGATATTCTTCCATGACCTCAGCTAAGTGGCTGTCATACACGAATTAGCCCGTTACATACAGGTTTTCCACTTTGCTCCACATGTTCATCCTTCACATTTCTTTCAAATATATTTTGGACTAAGCATCCAGGTATACATTTATATACTGCAAAGGCATGTACTACCTTCTTGATGTGCTCACTGATTTCTCATTAGTACTAATGCAAGTGTATGAACATCCCCTAGAGTTAAGTGTATGAACATCCCCTAGAGAGCAATCTCTGATGAGAAAAAGAAATGGGTGGGTAAAACAAGTTCACTGGGCATATATTTTATTGCCATTTGAAAATCAGAAAACTGAAAGAAGACAGAAAAATAAATATTTTCTCTATTTATTTATTATCTATTTTCACTATCTGTAGAATTTATCCCACAGTTTAACTGCTGTCTGAAAGAACAGATTATTCATATGTGTTTTAAAGGCACACTTTGATCTAAGTTTTAAAAGGATTTACTTTTGTATGCATAGTCTGACAAAATGTTAAGAGGGCTGAAAAGTGCTGCTGCCTCTTTTACCAGATTTACCGTACAGTTTTGAACAGTTCATTTAGGGATGGATCTGTGCGGTAGCATATAGTGTTCATGCAGTTAGCAGGCCTTGAGGAAGGGGCTCAGATTCCTCATAGAGCCCAGAGAGAGAGAGAGAGCTAGGTTCCTAATAGCCAAGTCCACAAAAGCCAAAGCATCCAGCAGTGTAAATAAAGAAAAAAAAAAAAAAAAAATGTGAAAGGGAGAGGGGTTCCTGAGCCCTAAGAACAGCACCGTCACCATTATGCATTCATAAATGTGAACTTTCTCATAAACTTTAGAGCCCAAAAAAACTCTTTTTTCAAATCATGGAAGGATGGAACAATACCAAAAGGGATAGCCAGAGCATCCAAAAGAGGCAGCTTTGAGGGAAATTGAGCCTACCATAAGAGTTTTATTCCAGTAGACTATCATGTGACAGGATTTTACCATTCCTCTCAGCTATTAAATTTTAACAGTCTAAGAAATCATATGGCCTTTCCAGAAGCTTACAGAAAAAAAAAAAAAAACAACAACAAACTTTCTTCTGAACATGTACAGCTCCAAATTCCATTTTCTTCCCTAGTATTTTACAACAGATATTTACTGGACCAATGTCTGAAGTTAGAAAACCGAGCTCTCAGAGAGATGTTCTATCTCCAATTTGTTGAAATAATTTTAATAATCTTCTGGATCTCTGGAGAAGATAGTACAACAGATTTTAGATAGATTGTAGCACAATCATTTTCCCTATTCATGCCTTGAATATTATATAGATTATATAGACTACTAGTTGAAACCTACTCAATTAGCACTATGTTCTTATTCAAGGAAGAATGCAAAATCAAATTCGTCATCTCTCTGTGTCTGTGGCTTAAACATTGAATTGCTCCTAAGGATAGTTATTGGCTGTGCTTTGTGTCAGACATGATTTGTTGGGTATGCAAGTATGGAAGAGCAATGTTTAGTCTATGAATTCTTAGGAGTCTTAGGTGAAATGTAAACCTTCTCATAGCTGTTGAGACTGATACATTACTGAGCATGCCCAAACCCCCAAATCTGCATGTCAATGAACTTTAGACTCTTTTTGAGGATAAGCAGCACCTAATTGGTATGTTTTAGACTAAATTATCTTCAGAATCCTACATCTCATTGCAGATGATGGATTACAGCCATCAATATCTCTGGCTACATCTACAAAATCTTTATTGGCTGAGGCCAAGTATGTCCTTGCATTTACCTATCACGCTATGGGGCTTAAACCAGATGTGCCATTACTGACAGTAGAATGGATTCTGGAGCTGATACTCAGTACTCACCTTCTGCTGGATTTTCCCTCTCTTTTGGCTGACTTTGAACTTAAACCATAATGAAACCACAGTGAAAGCAAAGCGATAATCAGAAAGTTTTGACTTGAGCTGGCACTCCAAGGCAATATCACATTGTAGCTCTTGCTCTAGTGCTTGCTTCAATTGAGAAATGTCAGGATAGTACAGCAGTGCGTCATCAAGGAGTAGACTAAATATTATACAGACAGCTGAGATAGACTGGGGCAACTTAAATGTTGTGACAATATACATTCCTGTTTGGACATGAAAGAATTCACATGATGGAAGAGAACTTGCTAAAAGTAAAAAGCCAGTGGAAAGTAGTTCCTCCACTGTCACTCCCTTCTATACAAACAAACTGTGAAGAAATGGAGTTACTACCCAGAGAGTGCAAAGAGACAGGAAAAAGGCATGTTTTGTCCATGACTAGTGCAGACAAACCAATAGAATCATAAAGAAATAACTGAGATTATTCCACTTACCCTGAGGTTATGTTAGAATATAGCAGATTTAATAACTGTTTTGCCCATTATTCTTGGATCAAAACATAGAGTTGGAACTAGAGAATAAGATTTATGGCCTGGCAATGTCCCATGATTTTGAGTTCTGGAATTGTGCCTTCATGCCACTGGCAGCTAGCTTTAACATCAAGGGCTATAAATGGTTCTTTGCAAATGCCTCAGGCTTTCCTATTCCCTGAAAAACACTTTATCTGAGCTATACACCTTCAGGATCAGAATTATCATCTTTGAAATTAAAAAAAAAAAAAAACCTTTATTATGAGAAGAAATATCAGAAGAAAAACATTGATATCATCTTTATTATGATTTGAAGAAGGAACACCAGGTGTCCACTGAATTACAGATCACTATTTGAGATCTAAGGGTCTTTAATAATATTCTTTTAAGCTATTATATTGACAACCTTGTTACAATTCTGCAAATAAGTCCAACAGCTTGCAAAATACAAAGAAAATGTGACAGTGAGATGAATCCTATGGTTTTCTTAAGCCATATTTGAGATGTGGAAGAGTTTCCCAGTGGAAAAATTTAACTACTGTACAGCCACAGCTTAGTATCACAGTGAGGTAACAGAATACTTCAGATATGATTTTACTTTACAGAATGATTCTAAAATGGCAAATTGAGAGATATCACCTTTATTAGCTCTCACAGATTGAGTCTTTTCATAAGTTTAGTTTACAAGTAACATTTTTTTCTAATTGCCAGCCCTCCTTAATAATCTGTAGACACTGGACGATTTCTTTTTTTAACTATCTGGAAATCAAATGATGCTTTCAGTTATACCTGTTTAGTCCTGTTTCCTTCAATTTATGCTCTCAATTACACATGCGTAAATCCTTTGTAAATGATTAGAGGCGGACTCCTGTATACCTGGAATTAATGTCAGCATTTCCATTCCACAAGAAGTCCAGCCTGCTTACTCTGAAGTTATATCTTACGTATATAAAAATGTGGTTTTAATTTGATTTTTGTCCTTCTTTAGCTAAATAAGGAAAGCCAAAGAAAGGTGTTTTCTTTTTTTTTCCATAATGCACTTGTCATAAATCACCACAATTAAGCTCGAATGGAACATTTAGCATCTCTATACTGTGGCTAGTATTCCTAGCAAAGTAGATTTGTATGAGGCATTTTGTATATCTGCTTATGTGATCTTCATAGCTGTTGAAACTAGATTGCCAATAACATATGTACCTGTCATGAAGCAGGAAAATACTGTTATTGTGATTTCATTGATGGAAAGCTAAGACAGAGGGGTTAAGGACTAGCTGCTAAAGGACTTTGGCATCTGGCCACAAAAGATGAATACAAAGCACTGACTAAACTTCCTATGCAGTGCCTGAAGGAAATTATCCATTCAAGAAAAGCATTTGTAGCAGCCAGCCTGCTGAACCAGGGATATGCTTAAACTGGAGAATAGGAAATGATGGAAATAGGACATGGCTTAACTCTCACACCTCCATTAGGCATTGATAAATCAGCTACGTAAGTCACAAACATAATTTGGAAATATGTGATAGTGGCCTATACTGAAAGCACCCTGGTGGGAAAAATAAGCCAACATTTACTTTGCTTTACTGATGATGCAGTGCTTAACCTGAATTAGTCAGGTTTTTCTAAACTTTACATTTGGATATATATTTTAAGTTGGTATTTAAGGTGTTGCAACCTTCTTTGCCTGTAGGTAAATAACCAAGCTTCTCTCCTGAGTGTGGACCAGAAGTTTCCCCAGAAGGGGAAAACCTTCTTTTCAAACTAATTAGAGCACTTGAACTCAGCAACCTCCTCAGCTTTTGGTCATTCAACCTTTTTTTTTTTTTTTTTTTCCCACCTCTAGATGTGTATCCTAACCATATAGTTAAAGGGTAGGTATTGCCCCTTAAAATAAAATTAAATTAAAATTAAATTAAATAAAATAAAACTAAACTAAACTAAACTAAAGAAAAACCTCTCCACTTTCCACCTCCCAAGTCTATAATTTTTGCTTCTCAGTGACACCATTTCAACATGCTATGTAGAGGTGTGGGACCTCATTACTGTAACCTATCCTACACCTGGCAATGCAGTCTTTCCATACTACATATGGAGGAAAGCAAAACCTGATTCCTAGTGCTTTTCAGTCACACTTGAGTTTGGAGGAAAACACTGCTGTGTATCCCTTAACTTCCCTTAACTTAAGTATTGAATTAGACATGTACTTATATCTGTGTCTATGCACATGCAAACATGATTTGAAAATATTTGTGTACTGCAGTTTTTTACAAAAAGAAAAAAAAAAAAAGCCCACTGATATTATGCCATTGACTTGAAATGATTAAATGACTTTTTAAAAATTGCACTAAGTAAAATAATTAGTCCTAATTTTAGGTATAGGCAAGGGCACGTGAAAGTATATACGGAAGACTGTGAGTTCATCCTCTTTCTTTCCCTTTTCTACAGCTGAATCTTCAAAGTTCTCCTGTAAAAAAATCAATTCATTCTACCAGCTAAAAGCATAAGAACAAAAGCAATTGTACAATTGTACTGTAAAGTCAAAGACAAATTAGAAAAAAAGGCATACCTGAGTTATCTGACATTACATCTATGTTCAATGTATATTATGAACTATTCTGCACTGCCACAACACAGCTTTTTCTGGTGAGGACATGGATGCAATAGTTTCTCTTGGTACATCTGTAAAACTATTTGCACAGACAAAACTTGGTTGATGGATAATACAAATGTGTTTACAATTTGCTGTTTCCTAACATTACTGGGTTTTCATCTGACTGTACACAAATAAAAGTTAACGAATGTCTTCATATTTCTTTCTTGCTTAGTGCACTTAGCTATAACTCAAATTCTGCTCTCTAATGAGGAGGTTTTGACTGACAAAGAGCTTTCTACTGGAGAGTGGTGGTATCCAGAGTCCCAAAACTGTTGTCTTTCTCAAAGACAGATGGTAAATCTGTCAGCAGTAGCATTCTGCACAACAGCAGCCCAGATGCTTTTAAGCTTTCTGTGTGAAGCCTCTCCACCCCTGAAGAGTACCAATGGGCTATACGCCAGAAAAAGGTCCCAAAGGCAATTAGCTGCCTCTGAATTCAACTCCAGCTGTCTTGGAAGTCAAATGAATGCAGCTTGTTTGGTCATACACCATTTAATGTGAAGAGTCTGACTCTTTATAATTAAGACAGCTTTCCATATATCAGTCCAGCTGACTCCTAACAAAAAAAAAGCTTTGTGACCTCTATGGGTCACAATGGAAACTTTTGGTTTAGAGTATCTTTTATTTTTTATTAAATCAATAGTCCTAATTATTATTAATTTTCAACTGTGCTGCCTGAACCTATTTACCATCCACTAGACTTTACAGCCTGCTTTTTTAAATCTTTTAATGAGAACTAAATGTCAAAGAACACTGTGAAATATATTGGGCTATAAAGATAAGTGGAGAACACTACAAATATTGAATACATGTATATTTTGTGCATGTATGTTTATTTCATTTCTATATATTATATACATATATATTTATATGTGTATATATATCTATTACAGAATTGCAGAATCAGTGAATATTAGGGTCTGGAGGCACCTCTGCAATTCATGTCATCCAATTCTACTCTGATCAAGTAGGCTCAGCTTGAGCAAGCTGTCCAGGACTGTATCCAGATGTGTCTGGAATATCTACAAGGATGGAGACCCCACCATCTTCTCCAGTGTTCCACTACCCTCAGAGTAAAGAAGTCTTTTCTCATTTTTAAGTGAAATTCATGTGTTTCTGTGTGTGCACGTTTTCCCTTATCTTGTCAGTGGGCACAAGTGAGAAAAGTCTGGCTCCATCTTCTTTATACCCTTTCATCAGATATTTATATACGCTGACAAGTTCCCCTTGAGCCTTCTCTTTTCCATGCTGAGAAGTCCCAGCTCTTAACCTTTCCTTACATAAGAGATACTCCAAACTCTTAATCATCTTTGAATCCCTTTGCCAGACTTGCTATAGGATGCCCATGTCTGTCTCGTATTGGACAGCCCAGCACATCACTACAGATGTCTTACCAGGGACGAGCAGAGGGGAAGGACCACCTCTCTTGACCTTTGCCAGGAGGATGCATTGTGGTACACAAGGAACTCCCTTGACAGAGATCAATCCCCATCTTGTACTGGTTCATGATGTTATTGATTCCTGCCCAGACACAGGACTCTGCACTTTTATACTCATTTATACTTACACTTTTAGTCTCTCTGAGCAGCAACACAGCCTCCTGATGCATTCACCCCTCCACCAACTTTTATGAACTTGCTGAGGATGCATTCAGTCCTGTCACACAGGTCATTAATGAAGAGATTAAACAATGTCAGCCGCAGTAATACCCCTCATCTGTATCACTATATATGTTTATGCAGTTATCTATTTTGACAGCACTAAAGTTAATATACTTAAAGTTAATATACTTGAATCTATGGTACTGTTCAACTCATTAGATCTCATTATGAACTAGATCTCATTATGAACTAGATTCTCTAACTAGAATTAGATCTCATTAGAACTCATTATGAAGATCAATACTGTTGCAATCAGTAAAATAGCAAGCAAATCAATTGAAGAAGGGAAACCTGTTCAGCCCTTATATCTTAAATTGGTTAAAGGAATCTCTGTTTATGAAGAGTCAAGTCAATATTCAAATTCTCACTGTTTAAATATTGTACCATAAGTAGTGCAGCTCCCTAAAAGTGAGGTAGACTTACCATTCCTATAATACTTATAAAGTCCACTTTTTTATGGATTAAAATTAAAATTAAATACCTAACTAAAAGATCATATCTAAACTTATACCAATACAAAGCCTGAGTACTATCTGTTTCAGATCTCATTCCTGTATTATCCTTCAAAAAAGCTACTTGTAATAAATTCATTATAGAGAAAATCCATTGAACAATGATTCTCCTATCAAAAGTAGTATTAACATTCAGAAAATGCAGAATCCTCTCTCAAATTGATGTATTATTTCATTCATTCATTACTTCATTCACTTTACTAATATAATAATTCCTGTTACCCTGGTAATAGGAAGTGGTAGACACAAAAACAACAGGTAAATCACCTCACAGTCACAATTAACATATACTGATCCCAACTAAGTATCTTCACTCTGTGAGGAAAAGACGGATCCTAAGAGTGACTTAAAGAATCATATTCACAGATTCACAGAATATTTAAGGTTGGAAGGGACCTCTACAGATCATCTAGTCCAACCTTCCTGCTCAAGCAGGCACACCTAGAGCATGTGGCACAGGGTGGCATCCAGGCGGGTTTTGAAGACCTCCAGAGTAGGAGACTCCACAACCTCCCTGGGCAGCCTGTTCCACTGCTCTGTCACCCTAACAGTAAAGAAGTTGCTCCTCACCTGGAGACGGAACTTCTTATGCTTCAGCTTGTGGCCGTTACCCCTCGTCCTATCGCTGGCCACCAGTGAAAACAGCCTGTCCCCTTCCTCCCTGCATTCTCCCTTCCTGAACTTATACATATTAATCATATGATAGAATTGTGGGTTAATGTGTGCTCTGGGTCTATCCTGGTATTTCTGGAAGATAGTATTCCTTCCTCTAATGACAAAGAATCACTATAGAATTGACTTTGGTTGCCTTCTCAGCAGGCACATGTATTTGCTGCTGATTATCAAAGCAATAGAGGACTCATGTCATTAAAAAGGATAGAGGTAAGTTTGTAAATTCGAGGAACTGAATGTGAATCCATGTATTAAAAGATGTCTAAGAATTTTATAAAGCTAACTATCATGGCATACTATAAGAAAACATTTCAAGAGGCGTGCAGGAGGAAGAGGAAAAAGAGAAGAGTCAGCGAATTTTTAGCCACAAAGAAAGAGGACACAGCACTAAGACTTAAGTCAGTATTCAAATTTTAGCAACTGCCATGTAATCACATCATTTTCTAGTTCCAGAAAAGCTCCCTGGGGACTCTTCACAAGTCAGCAGCTGCTTAGTATAAACCATATCCATAAAAAATGGGTTCTATATGGCTGCCATGTCACGTCCTGTAGCATAGTATGCACAGCAGTAAAGACAAGGAAGATCCAAAGAGTCTTCCATTGCCCCTGACTTGACTCCTCTATTCTTCTGAAATATGTCTTATATTTTGATAGCACATATGTCTTATAGAAAACAATGCATGCCCTCAGGATCAGATTGGAATCAATAGGCAGAACAACCAGAATAAGGGTAGACAAAAACAACAGCACACTATTTTGTTATACCTAGTTTGGAATCTTCTTATCAGATGATGTGTTTTGTAAATTGTTTCCAGGAATATAGCTAGTATAGACCTTGACTGTAAGCATTACGTGGCTCTCTTTAGTCTATAATTTTTGGAAGCAAAAGCAACAGTATTTGACCTGTATCTTTCGTAATTTTATGAAAGATTTAGAATATGGAGGTTTGATCCTCCACATGCAAAGCATGTTAAGCTTGAATATTATGAGACGAGAATGTTTTGGATATGGCTGTATCTCTGAGGACTTCCTTTAAATTATTTTAATGGATTTGTTATGGAATGTATGATAAAATCAAAAAATCACAGCTAACAATCTTGAAATCATATCTATGTCTGATTGTTTTTTATTACAGAATGAACTATTGAAACCCTTGGAAATATCTTACAAAGACTGGAAAGAATTCAAAGGCTATAATCACTATGTGTTGAGTAAGAAGTGATATGAATAAATACTTAAAGCAAATTCAGATGTACAGTCAAACTTAAGGGCTTTAGAGGGTTAATGAGAAGCTCACAATTTTCCCCCTAAACACAGATCATGCTTAAATATATGTGTCTCTGCACACTAAACCTGAAAACTTGTAAAGAGATTTATGATCATGCTCTTGTCAAAACTACAATAGCTACCACTGCTAGTGCTAGTAAGCCTTGGACCATTCACAAGAGTCATTATAAAGCCAAAGAACAGTGTTCAAGCTAACTGAAAATGGAAGATGAAAAAGTTGCCTACCAAATCATTATTTCAAGCAAAAGATGAAGAGTACCTCAATGCAATATTTTTCAATATAGTATATCAATATAGTATGGATTCTACATATTTTAAGTCTAATGTCTATAAGATAAAGTCTTTAATTGTTATACTGAGCCACTTTTAACACGCCTCATTACATTTCTTTTTAAGAAAAAAAGAGGAGAAAATGTATATAGAAAAAAGTATCTTCACAAAGTCATCATAGTTTTTTCTTTTTTTAAAGGCAAGTCAGGTGCTCTTTCATTTAGTTTACATTGTTCTAATGTGGCTCTCCTTTTTGAATTAGTGCCTAATCCAAATATAATTAGAAGGAAAATATTTTGTTTGTGTGAATGAGTGAAGAGGAAATAGATCAAATTCTCAGGGTGCATCAATATGATCCTTGGTCCTTTAAATAAAGGGTTTTCTTCACAGAGTAAAATATGAGTGAATAAAAAGTAAATGTGGTTCAAATGCCATTCCCTCATAACTTACATTCTGTTAAAATCTCTTCAGTGGTGTTTGAAAAGGTATAAATCAGCACAGAATACGCTCCACTATGTATAAGGCTGACATAATTTTTAGCAAATAAATCAATCCTGTTTAGTTTCTCTGTTACCAGAAGCTGAAATTGAAATCTGGAGATCCACCAACTTGATATTTTTTTTTTCTACTTGATATGATCATAGAAAAGTGGCTCACAAAAAAAATGGTATAAATCAGGAGGTCCACCAACTTGTGGGCTATCTGATTCTCAGAACAGCTCAAAAGCTCCTCTGCTACTACAAAGCGTGAATATCTGTTGATGTTAGAGCATTTCCCCTAGGAAGATTCCTAGGCACAAATCTTGAATGGATCGTCTCCAGACCTACCAGAGTAGATGCTAGACATGAGAAGCTGATTAGAATATCTAGGACATATCTTAATATTTGGACAAAAAAGTGTTTGTTTCTTATGGTATTTCATCAAAAATGCTTTAAAGAAGGCTATAGATACAATGTTTAAAAAACATCTTTTTAGAGATAAAAAGACTGTTTTTAAGATGGCAGTAAAGAATAGTATTCAATCACATTAAAATGATAACAGCTCTGTTAATAGAGTATTTTAATGATTTATTTACATACATAAAACATATACACAAGATTTTTCCTGCTATTTGATTAGGGAACATCATGCTGTGGCATAATCAGAAATATTCAGATGGTTTCTAGTCTATTTTTAATTAAAAAATAAGTGTGCTAGAATAATGCTTAAAGGTCACAAATTGTTTATAACTAATGTTTCTGACTGTTGCATGCAATGGTAATTAGAAAACTGCCTAATTACAATTAGACTATATAAATTAAAAATGACAAATGATATAACCTAAAGAAATATGTGGTCAAGATGTGGCTAAATCATTACAATACTTTCAGAAACATTTTCAAATCATTTTTATTGATTAATTGGCCAAACCTCAAATGGGCTGAATCCAAATAGTGTTAATGACAATAGTCATTAACAACAGGTGTTGCTATGCCTTCTAGTGACAAAGAGGAACTTTTAGTGCAAAAATTAGGAAGTTATCTTTCTTCCCTTATAAGGTATGCTCTCAACTGAAATATTTCAATCACTTTGGAAAATGAACATTGAGATGTTATATACTAAAAGGCAGGTCAGAAAAGAACAATAAAAACAACCAAGTTTCAGTCCCAAGAAATAATTGAAAGGTAATGCTTTATTTATCTTAAGGAAGGGAAGTTTCTAGGTAGGCAAATGTAGCTTCTAAGACCATAAGAAAATGTCTTCCACATCTATCATGAATGGGGAAAAAAAAATAAGTTTGTTACGTAAAGAGCAAGGTAAAAAGTTTTCTGAAAGTATGAAAAGCAATAGGACAGTTATTCGAGTAAGGCTGTAAAGTATATGTCATTGAAACTCTTAAAAATGTTTAGAAAAATATACACCAGGAATTACATAAATACAGAGAATCTTGAGTTCTGTCAAAAGAGTGGATGAGATGACTTTGAAGTGATCCTTTCAAGTTTTTCCATGTCTCTATTATTGCTGTTCTTATTTAGCCAGTTATTCTTAAAAGCAAGTTTGACTGAAATGGAAGGGTTTTGGAGGAAAGAGGAGAAGATTCATATGAACATATGTGTTCAGCAGATATTGAGACATGTCATGTGGTCTCGCATTTCTAAATTGGAAGGAGAAGTACATAAGAAGGCCAAAACATAAATAATCTATATAAGAATCTATATAATTCCTAAAAGAAACACTGTGAAGTTCATCACAATAAACCTAAGCAGGTGACCCCTCAACATGATACATATTCTTTAATCCTATTTGTCAATCTGAAATATAGATAAGGCACAAAGTGCCTTATGTGTAGGCTTCCCCTAAAATTTAGGGCATTAGGCTATTATATTGCTATTATTATTATTATTATTATTGCTTTTATATTGCTGTTGCTTCCTATTGTTTGATGGCCTCCAGCATATCTGTTCTCTGCATCTGCTCCTTTCACATTAGACATGTATTCCATGACCACTGGTAATCACTCTGCTAGATTTTTACTTGGTCTTCATAGGATGTTGATGGATGCAAGTGGAAATCATGGAAGTCTTGTACCAGAATGAATATTGCTTGTCAGGTACACAGTTTGAATCCGGGTAAGGTTTTCCTGCTTGGAAAGAATATATTGTGCTAATGTAAAGCAAGACTGAGAAATGCAGTAAAGTTCACTTGTTCCAATGAATATGTGCACTGGAGCTTGCACTGGGTCTAGTTTGCTCTTGTGCCAAAATCACAGGAAATTCCCAAATTTGCAACTGGTCTCCATGGGATATGTTCCTCATCTTCTAACAACCTCCAGAGTGGACTGTCTCTCTTCTACTTATCTTGTTTTGATAATCTGTGCTGGGAATAATCTAGGAATAATCCGTTCTCTGTTCACTGAAAAAAGGGCTACCGTATCTAAAGTTCATGAAAAGGTGTTAGCTTTATCTGCATCTCATGCATTTGCAGCAGTCCTTTTTTCATTCCTAGTGGCTTCTTACACTTTACTTGACAATATTGGCTGATCTTTGGCTGACCTACTGCTGCCATACTGTGTCACAACATCTTTGTGTCAGGCTGACATTTGATATCCTGATGACATGCATCTGGCATACAGGGTCACAGAGGGGATTAGAGGCCATAGCACAACACAGATGTGAGCTAGAAGGTTGGCCAACCCGTCGAGGTCCACCACAACTCCACAAAGGCTTTTGCAGACCTTGCATGGAGCTGTTCGAGCAAGTGTGCAGATGAGAAGGAAATTCCTCCAAGGATGGGCCCCTACCAATGTTAATCAGAAACAGTCTGCTCTTGACTGCTATGAACATTAATATTGTTCTGATTTATTATATCCTTATTTGTTATTTGTTATGTATTAGTCATGCACTGGAAACATGTAGCAGGTAAGGATGGTCCTATTCTATGTGTATGCAGATGAGGGTCAATGAAGGAAATAAAGAAAACTTCCCTCCTTAAATATCAGGTTTCATTCCAGGCTTTATAGAACAGGGAGCACTTTTGGAGTCCATAATTCCAATTTGAATGTGCCCTAACAATTAAAATGTGTTATCAGGATAGTGCTAGTCAGTTTTCTTATGAGCAGAGGTAGCTATGCTCATAAACCATTCAACAGAAATCTAGAACTAGATTTAGTTAGATATATTAATTTTTCTATATTAGTGTATCAATATCCTCATGTGTTTTGCCCGTATGTCGTGTTGCTCCTGTACACATGCTTCTGTTAAACCTCAAATCTAAATGCAATAGCAAATTCATACCAGTTTGATTTGTTATTTAATTTGGAATACTCCAAATGTAATAAAATAATGAATGAACTGCCAAAGAACATAAATTATATTATTCTAGGTGATGATATTTATTATCTTGAAGGTTAACATGTAGAGGAATCCTCTTTTTCTTTCTGATCAGTAATTTCAAATTCCATGCTATAGTACTCAGCATAAGCTGAGGGATACATATGGCAGCTCTTTTAGAAGAGTTACTGTACAAAATGTGACAAACTTCTGAGGGTGAATATATATTAAGTACGTTAGATGTCTCTCTGATTAAAACAATAATTTAAGGAAACCTTTGGTACTATATATGCAGTATATGCACATAGAATATTATATACTACATTTTATATTTTATATTTTGGGTATATAAAATATTTATATAACCATCGTGCATTTTACATAGCTTATTATATACAGTTCCACAGATTTAAAGGTTTTTAAAATTGTATTGTTCCACATATATTCTCTATTTTGCTGTCATCTGAAAATTTTTCATTGAATCTCTATACAAAAGTAAGCTTTGAAAGGAAAAGACTCAGACAGTCTGCCCTATCCCTTTAACTATATTAACTTCCTAGAATACGTCTGTTTTCTGGCAATAGTTTTAGATTGTTCAAATAGGCATCTGGTCTGTATTATTTGTAATATCTCTGTTCCAGAATTGGTGATTCGTGGAACTAGAATAAGGTAAATTCAGAATATACTCAGATATATTGATAGCTGATAGCTATCCACTATCAGTTAAAAAACAGTTTAAAAAAAGAAAAAAAAAAAAAAAGGATGTGATTCTGTGATAACTTTGAAAAGGACAATGTACATCACATACAAGGGCATCTTGTACAGGTAATAGGAGACAACAAATTAAAGATGACAACCATCTTGACTCCTAGGCAAGATGAGACAGAGAGTCTTAGAATTTTATTCATGGATTTCTGGAATGTTACCAAATATTTTGCATTCAGTCAGGTATCTTTACAGCTGGAAAGACATGTTCAAGAGCAAATTCACACTCTAACACATACCTCAAATTCAATCTAGCTAGATACTTGAACTTTCTCTCACATGTTTGGACATGGTATATAGTGAATCACATGACAGTCATCAATGAAGAAAAATAAGTTTCTCCAAGTTGTTAAATAAAAGAATGTTACTCTATTTGCATTTTCATATTGAAGCTCCTTTTTCAAAGGATTTTTTTTTTTCTTTTTCAGTCATAAAATATTTTATCCAAATGTCCATTATTCTCTCCACACTTTTGGCAAAGCATAATAGAGCTTAAAAAACAGTGCAAACCACTAATTCATGGTTTTCAGACCATGATTTTTTCCTAGATGTAGGAAAGTATGGTTCAAATACAAAGTTTTAAAATTGCTTTTGGATCATTTATTATTGTCCCTATTAGAAATGCTACACTTCCAGAAGATACCAAAGGAAACATTTCTCCATGACCCTAACTAATGAGCAAGTTATGTTCTGAAACATGATTAATAGCCCTTAAATTTTTTTCTAAAAGCTCTAGAAGAGCTTTTTCTTATTTGTGTGATGTTGGAATAGGCTTTTAAAGTTTACTAGGCTCTCTACCTAATTCTATCTTGTGTTACTGAGCCCCAGTAACATTTTTTTTTCTCTGCATTTACTTTGAATGCCCTTTTATTCTTTTATTATAACACATAAATATGAGCTATTGATTGACTTTTCTCGGCTGCTTTACGTGTCTTTCTGAAGTGATTTATATAATTTAAAGAGACTTATATGCAAAATATTAAGGGAATATGTGTACAGTTCTTGAATCTGAGAACCAAATTGAAAAGAAGTCTGAATGGATACTCAAAAGTGCTTAGTCACTGCTTTCAGCTTTGAAATCGATGAAAGCATTTCATTGATTTCCTTGGAAAGAGTTTGGCTGATTCTGAGTATTATTAATTTAAAGAGAATAATTGACAGGTAGTTATGTAAACCACAGATGAAAACTGACATTTCCTCTATCATGGAATATCCAAATTAAAAAAAAAATTACTTTGGGGGGTTAATTTATAAGTTATTTCTATTAATGAAATGTGTTATTGTTTTATCATCTTTAAAAATAAATTACTGATTTTTTTCACAATCTTATTATTTTGATGCATTTCAAAATAAATGCTTTGATTAATTCTTTATCATGCATTTACAAAGGAATTCATCATATTCGTATCAACACCTACACATATTACAGTCTTTGAGTCTTGTACTTCTGCTCCGGACTAGCCTATTCAGAATATACAGGGTAGCACGTTCATACTGTATCTCCAGCTGACCTCTTAATTTCTTCTACTTACAATTTTGACTAAGCCTCTCTCTTTTATTTTCTAATAAGCATTATCTCAGTTTTAATTATATCCATCCCTATTATGGTTTTGGAAGATGAGTACTAGGCTTTTGAACAGCTAGCAAAGAATCAAACTAGAAAAGAACAGAGAACTTTAAGTAGAAATGGGTAAAAAAGTAAAGTGACATTTTTTAAAAGAAAAGGTGATACATGATAGTAAAAACAGGATTTCACTAATCAACTCTGCGTTGACCAAATTTTTCAATTAATTCCTTGAATGTTAAATAAAATCCAGGACTCTACATACTGTATAGAAGTAGCACTTCCACACTTGATACTTCAGGCATAACATGACAGAACATTGAATACAGTTTTGGGAAGTATCAGCAGGCTAAAGGGACAAAGCTACTGGAAACAGTAAAGAGATTAAGCTGTAGAAATGTAGAAAGAACAATAAAAAACACAGTTAATCATATTTTTATATAATTTAAGACAATCCAAACTGATTTATTTGATACATGAAATAAGCTATAGAGGTAAAATAACACAAAACAGAATCAGTAAGCCTAAGATCTCCTAGTAAGCTGCTACCTACCTGACGTTTGGATTACATCCATAATTGACAGTAACAAATTGGGGCAACAAGTATCTGTAGTCAGATTAAACAGTCAGATTAAAATCATTAGTAGATAACAACTGCCGTAGTTTCTTACAATTAGTAAAATTCTGAGACAGTTTTGGCAATAAGTTGAATTACTTTGTATGGCAGGTACATTCTTCTGGTATTAAATGGCATATCTCAAGACAGCTTGTGTTTGAAATGAGTCCTTGCTTTTGCCCATTCTAGTCAAGCCTATTCATTTTTCTAGAATGAATATTTGTATTACGGCTATTAAATTATCTGGTAATTCATGTTTTTACTTAAGATTTAAATTTAAGAGTTGGGAGAGTTTTCCACAGAAAATATGTTATCTAGCTTTAGGTAGTCTGAAATATATTTCAAAATAATCAGGTAGTAAGATTGGGGCTTTCAGTTCCTGAGATGTCTTGCTGATGTGTATGTATATGTGTGCAAATAAAAATGTCATTTCTATTACTATTCATGAGAGAAGAGGGATATTTATTCATATTGGAAAATAAAAGAGCTGTGCATATTGGTGAAGTTAATCAGAATGTTTCATTTAACATAACCTTATCAAATGCATTTTTGCAAAGTTTACTTTTATATAATCAAAAATATGGAAATCTTTTTTTTATACAGAGAAGAGAGAAACTTTTCTCAAGGAATTATTCAAAATAAGAATAATGATAAGGAGGCACAAGGTAAGTATCTCCTAAAGAAATTATGCAGAATTTTTCTAAAATGAAAGGGATAGTACTCCAATTAACTATGGATTAACTATTTTTGTTAGTTTGGCATAGAAGATACTAAGGTGGATACATATTTCTCAGCTATCTTTGTACTATTATATAGTAGTTTGTTTTGAGTCAAATAGTGAACTAGATTTTCAGGAAGCAACACTTTCAGTTACTAATGTCAACATATATTATACAGTTAATCTACTGTCCATTTTCAAAAAACAATTTAGATATAGAACTTTGTATAAAAAATTACTAAAATAAAATTACTTTCAGTAGCAAAGAAATTTCTTAAATTAAATTGTCCTATACTTATAAACTGGATAACTAGGTAAATAGTGATGCATAAGACTGAAGCATTTACTAATAAATATTGCACTGGATTCACATGACTCTCCGAGTATTATTAGATGCTATTGAACAATGATGTGGCATATTGTTCCAGCATACATCTTCCGGTTAATAGAGGCTTAAAGCTTTGAGATGTAATTGTCAGTAAGAGATGATAATTCTAACTAATTATATCAGTTTATTTTTAAGGATCCCAAGCCATCATGCAGACGTATCACTGACTGGCACGGCCTCTCCAAAACTAACCTTCATACCAGTAGAGCATATCGTGAATGTTGCTCTCCAGGCTGGCCAAGCACAGCCTTCCTCAAGGCCAGGTTTAGCCTTGAGGAAAGCAGCCAGCAACAGTGCACCACAAGTTTGGAGGAAGAGATCTGAGTACTGCAAATATAATTCCCCTAAACAAGTCGTTTCTGGTAGTGATAATTTAATATGCCCTTGCCTTAAAGTCTGGGATTAAAGGCTGACCTCAGCTGCATGCCATATTTACAGATCTGCTGTCTCGCTTAAGTCTGAGGCCATTACTCTGTTTCCTATCAAGTTACTCTTCTACTTATTCACATTACAAGACTGTCTGCCTTGATATTTTCCCCTGATGTTAAAGTATAATTTCATTTGCTGGCTGTTGTGGATGTCTTGTTCCCTCTTCTTGGTCAGTACGCCTGTGAGCCAAATTCAGAAGTGATATGTAAGGTGCTGTAAGACAGATCCCATAATATCCACTTAAATTCCCTTAGTATTTCATACGCTGCTCCTCAGGATGTGAAAGGAAATGTAACACAATATACTTCCCATACAGTGTGGTTCAAAGGAGTTAGGTAGGCTAAAGCATCTCCTTCTTTAAATTATGCTTTCTCCTAGCTGTTTATTATGTGAGTTAACTTTGATTTAAGCACAGGAGGACTGACAGGGATTAAGATAATAGGGAAGTCTAAGGTAATTCTCTGCTAGTTGTGGGTGCACTGGTAAGTTTATAGATGAACCATTCAGAAATAAAGAACCATGTAGACTAAAGTCAGTTTATCTATCTTAATTATAGATTTGTCTGGCTCCATATATTTATGAAGACATGTTTTGAGGTCAGCAGTGTTAAGTGTCTAGGAATCACTTTGTAGGGAACACAAATGAGAGACTCTCTAACCCATGCTGTCTCAGAGAAAGCAGATTATACCGAAAAGCTGCTGAGCCATCTTTTGAGTTAAGATAACAAAGCTGACTTTGAAACACCATATAATTTTCAATATGCCTTATTTTTATCTTATGTACCACATGTGAATTCAGCTCTTCTTCATCAGAGCTCCATGTATATGTCTGAGAAGCAAAAGAATTCTGAAAAATTTAACTGTTTCATCTATGAAGTCTATCTTCTCATCTATGAGGTCTATCTGCTAATTTTGCTAGTAAAAGAAATAAAAAAAAAAAAAAAAAAGAAAAAAAGGGATGGGGAGATCTTAGTGGACCAACTTAGCTCTCTGCAAAATGTAGAGAAATGCAGAGTAAATATATGGAGAGAGGCAATACAAAGAGGTTGTGCATGGATTCAGATTGGAAGTTCCTCTGCAATATATTGTTATTGCTTCTGATGAGGAAAAGAGTCAGAGCTCAGAGAGAGTGGCAAGGTACCTCCTGCCTTAGAAGTTACTGAAAGGGCTGGCAGGAGAGAGAAATCCATCAAGAAAAGAGCAGGTTTGCAAGGGTGGGTCTCCGCAAGATCTCACTGTTCTGCTGAGTTAATCTTGTCAGGTATTCATTGATTTTCATGACTCTTCAGTCTGACAACCCACATCACACTGCTGAGGACCTTATGGGAACAGAGTTTTCTATATCAAAAGACTTTCCATGTTCATTTTCCAGTGAAGGTGAAGGTGTTTGCAATAGCTCCTTTTAACTCAGTCTTCTTTGTCATAAGAAGATTGCAAAATGTGGCTTTATAGAAGTTCCCTTTTGTGAAACTTAAAATAATAAAAATTTGTCTCTATTCTACTGATATGACTGGACTCCTACAGGAATATATAATGAATAAAGAAAAAGCTCTCTAGATCCCAGGCTAATGCTTTATATTTGAGAATTTGATGCCATATGCACATAGTCATAGAAATTAATCTCAGCAATGCCTTGTAGTTTGTCTTGAATATAAAAATATCTGAATACAAAAGAAAGCTACTTGGTGCCTAAATTAATCTCCTTCTTCTGTGCTAGTATAATGGACTCCAAAAGCCAGACTGATGAAGAGAGTTATTTTGATATCTGTTTTGTGCAGACATCCTGTTACATTAGTTTGTCTGGAATTAACGCTGGATGAGTGTTGGAATATGAATTTAGTATGCAATCTCACTGTTGGAAACATGATTTTTCTTTCTTATTTTAATCTTAGAAGAAATATTAAGAGGATGAATATTTGCATCTTCAGTGCAAGCCTTAAGATTAGGAATAGTCTTATTTTTAATGAAGTCTCAGTTTCTAATGAAGTCTCAGTTTCATATACTCTATCGATAAACAGTAGGTAGGAGTAAGTGTTATTGACTCATGCAGAAAAAGAGAGAGAGAGAGATCTGCCAGAGAATCACAAGATAGTTGGGGCTGGAAGGCACTTCTGGAGAACTGGTCCAATCTCACTCTGTTCAAGACAGAGTGAACTACAGCAGGTGGTCCAGGACCGTGTCCAGCTGAGTCTAGAGGATGTCCAAGGATGGATACTCCACAGCCATTCTGGGCAAGCTGCTCCAGCATTCAAAATTCCCACAGTGAAAATGAGTTTTCTTACATTCAGATGAAATTTCCTGAGTTTCAGTTAGTGCCCTGTGCCTTTGATATGGTTGCTGGCCGTCACCAAGATGAGTCTAGCTCCTTCTTCTTTGTTCCCTCCCATCAGATGTTTATAAACTTTGATAAGATCTCCCCAGATTTCTCTTCTCCAAGGTAGAGAGTCTCAGCTCACTCAGCCTTATCCAGATAATGTTAATATAGTCTCTTGCCTGAGAGCAGAGGCAAAATAAAGAGTAAAGCTGTAAGCAATATCAGACTAATGCAAACTGACATTATGTGTATACAGCAGATCTAGAATTTTGCAGAGTCGAGATGATGAGAAATTCAATTGTCAACAGCTGGACTGTGAAACTGATGAGAAAAGTCTACTAGTCTTATATAGACACATACTTTGTTTTAATAGCCCTGTGAATATCTTTTTTCCTTGTACGGATATAATCCCTATATTTATTCCATAAAAATAAATTAAAGACATCTTATATTTTCTGGAATATCCATAGTTATTTTATCTTTTTAATTCTAGCAGTCTACTTATCCCTATATGTGATTCCCTTAGTTTACTTCAGAAAAAAAAATATTGTATACTCCAGTCATAATCAATCAATTAGTATACACTCAGGAATTATTCTTCTAAGGCAACCTGGCACCATAATTGAATTTATGAAAGATAAGATGTCATGCTTATACATCCACTGGGAGTAGAAATTGAGACATCAGCCATAAGGAACACAAGGATTCTACCCTATAGTCTCAGTGAAACAGCTGCTTTTTATTTTTAGAGTACTGTGCAGATGCAACACAGCATCTGATTTCCCTGTCTCTTCTAAGAAATATTCAATCAGTTCCCCAGCTGAAAAGGTATGAGGTCACACAATCCCACTGCATGAAAGAGATTGTTTGCCAGTCCATATCATTATCTTTGATGTAAAAAACATGTATGTGCTATTTCAACAATTACAAAAACCAGGGCAATTAGCAATGGATTTGGGGAATTAATGATTTTAAGCATTTTCAAATTTACTCAGAATCTTTAATCTTAATCTGCATATCCCTACCAATTCTTCATCTCAGGAGGACTGGATATTTTAAAAATTGCTAGGAATTTCCACTTTCAAATTGCAGAAGACAAAGTAGGAAATTCTGCATGGAAATTTCAGGCTGAATACATTTAAGTGAAAAAAAATATTATTGATAAATAATATGAGGCAAGACAGTAACTAATTTCAGCATATTCCAGCCACAAGCCTTCTGTCTCTAGCCCACACGGACAACAAAGTCAGTGGGATGAGCTGACACTGATCCTGGCTTATCCATCCTGATTCAGAGCCAAACCAAGATTTCTCTATGCTAAGGGAAGTTTGACATGCATGCTTATTTACACCCTCTTCACAGACGGTTAGAAGTTGGTTCTTGGTCAGAGATAAAGTACAACCAGAAGGGAATAAAACTAGAATGCCATAAATTCAGATAAACCAAGCTAAATTACAGGAAAGTTTCAATATACACCAGGACACCAGGACAGTTAGTTACTACTCGAAGGGGTAAATAATTGGTAGATCCACATACTGGGTTAGTGTTCTTATACAAAAATAGAACAACAGAAAAAGACAATGTGACTTTAATCCTTACCATCTTGAACAGTTAAAAACCTTCATATTCTGCCGGATTTTTTCAGTTACACAACTCATTAAAGTAAATAGAAAATTTTAGTTCACCCTCAAAGAAACTCCTATTAAGGGCAAATGTTGGAGTCAGAAAATTTCTTAAGCTTAAAAAATAAACTCTATGGCTAAGAAAGATTCTTCAAAATACATATAGAAAGTGTTTGATTCCTCTCCTGTTTTTACAGATGTAAATCATGTTTTACTTAAATTGATAGAAGTAAGGAATTTTGGCCATGCTGTCAAACCACATAGCTCTAGTTTGAAATTTATAATCCTTTTTCTTTTCTTTAGTCAACAGAAGTTTCATTTACAATAAGTACATCATTGAGAATTATAAGGAAATATCATATAGTCAATGGCTTATCGCCTTTTTGTTCGCATCCCTTGCTTCTTTCTATTCTCAAGATCCACATCTCCTGCCAAAGTGCAGATAAAAACAAAGAAGTCAAATTTTGCTGAAAAGAGATATTTTCTCACACTGAGGAGGGCCCTATTTTCATTTTCAAAGCATACAAAAAGTGTTGTTTTTGCCACACAGATAAAGAAAAGTATCTGAATCCATTATTTTTCCTTCTGAATGAGTGCCGCAGTATCTCCATGGATATGTTAGATCAACTGCAGAGTGTAATATCCCACATTTTCTTCTCCTTTGCTGGTATTGTAGATTCCATTTTATGCTTGCCCCTAAAGAAACATTCCCAGACTAGGGTGTCATCTGCCTTTAACATTGCTCAAGGGTGGTCTCTCAGTATTTGAATCATTTGAGTCCAGTTCTGCAGACCATAACCTTCCTTATTTTATCTAACAGTACAACCCAAATCAAACACCGCATCATCTGTAGCCATTCTGCTTCCTTCTTCATAGTTTTTATGACCTTTGGTGAAGAAAGTTCACAGTGTTATGGAATTTTATAAGAAAATTTTCTCTTTGAAGCAATTGCCTTTCAGGTTTTTAGGACATTTCAAATAGCTCCAGAGTAATACTAGTCCAAAATAAAAATAAAAGTGCTAACTGATTATAAATGCTGTAAATCTCTCTCTGGATGGAGTATAACTTTAATGTCTCTGCTTATGGGTAAAATAGTGTTTTAGAATGTGAGCATTTTACTTAATTGACACATTTTATTTTTCATGTGTTCTGCAATAACAGTCAAAAGCTGAAACTACACTTTTGCTATGAGATTAATCACCATTAAACACTTGGCCATAAGAATATAAAATAACTTGTCAAACATTAACAAGCTCTATAGATTTAGGAAGCATTACCAGAGAATCAGTGTGTAGGCCATCTTTAATGGTCGCATGTCATTATAAATGTAGTCAAATCTCTATGCTCAACCTATGATTGATTCATTTTACAAATGTATTAAATCCTCTAAAGTAGCTTGCTCAGGAGATTGCCAAAAACATTACAGAGCTGACAAATGAGTTAAGAATTAACTTGTTCATTGATTGTGCTGAAATAAATTTAATGTTGTCATACTCATAAAATCCATTAACTTTAGCACATAGTATAGTTAATCAGGATGCATTTTCAGGATTACTAATTCTTCAGTCTCGTTCCTCTGGGAGCATCTCTTCTTTTAGTTGCAGGTTTCTAGATGATGCTCACTTTCCAAAGTATGATTAGCTTTTTCAAGAGCAAGTATGACATAGTTTATTAGAAAACATATTAAAAATGAGCATTAAGGAAAAAAAAGAAATTGAGTTATTACTAATAGCATACTGTTACATTCCCCAGGTTGCCAGTTATCCTTTCTTGATGAAGCACATGCTACAAGACAGATTTTTAGCCAAGCTGAGCATTTATAGTACATGCTGGAATTAAGGTTTCATTCCTCCCAGGCAAAGAAAAAAGTATGTCAGTAGCAACTTACATGATAAAAATACTATGACAATAGTTCCTCTGAACATTAGGAGAGCAATGTAGTTGGAAGCTACAGAATTAGTCAGTACAGAACAAAGTATTTATAAATTTAAATGAGTCACAGGAATAACCCTTGAGCCAGAGAGGCAGACCATGAAGAACTTGCTTCTAGCATGAACAGGGTCAGTGAGAAGAATGAGCCACCATGTAATGGAGACACTGAACAGAGAAAGAAAGTGCACTACAGTATGTGGAAATAAGATATGAATTTTAGCTGAAAGATTATGGACATTCCAAAGACACTGATCTACCTAGTGAGAAAAATTAAATTTTCTCTTGTCTAGACCAGTGTGCCTCTGAATTTGTTCTATGTACAATGCTAATAAAAATTAACTTGAATCCTAAGAAACATTGGGATATGCTCTCTGTTCAGCATCCAACATTTCTTCTGAATATTTAACCCATATGAGATAAAATCTGGAGTAAAGGTGTATGTAAACCTCCATGGGGTATGACTGGTCTCAAGGTAAGCAGCAGCATCACCACAGGATGTAAGCTCTTATATAAGCTGCTCCAAGGATGTGTCTGCTGATCCTGAGTGAGGGCTTTATTCTCAGGGAGGCCTGGATCAAGTCCAAACACTGTGGCCTAGAAAGTGTCCAGCCAGAGTGGACCTCCTGCCTATGGATCTCAGAATGTCCTGATAGCCTCAGTTACCTTAACACATTCCACTCAGGAAAAACAATAAAAGGACTTAGCCTCACTTGTCACAGTAAGCCTCACAGAGAGGATGGCCAGGGAGATTAATACAGTGGGAGCCCTTTAAAATGTTACTAAACCAATTTTCCACAAATCAGTTCTCATTGAAATTACATTCATCTAGCTTTCTGTTCATCCTGCTGTAAGCAATAATACTATTTGCTGCTATTCTCAATGACCTCCAGGGGTAATAACATTTCCTATGCTTGCTCCACAAGTCTCCTGATAGAAAAGACTTGCTTTGCACATGTGCACTTTTAAACCTAGGGTTAATAAGGCAATTGCTTGCTAATAGACAATCACATTTGCTCTTCTCATTTGATTTTGTAGCATATTTCATGAAATAAATTTTATTTTCCAGGAATAAGCAGGATTACATCAGTTCAACTGTTCTGAAAAGGAAACACATTTATTTTCCAATTTTAGTTCTTCAAGGCCACAGGAAAGAGGTCAAACTGCAAGTTTTTCCTAGATCCAGAAGACTTTCTACCTTGTAAGACTGCACAGTTTAAGTTACTATAAAAGGAATGCCCTGAGGCAAGACACAGTTCAGTACTGAAACGGATCGAACAGATAATCTCTGTGGACTACTGGTGAAGAGGTGTGGAGCATATGCGTTTTGAGGACAATAGCATATAAACATTTGGAATTATGATTTTTATGTTAAAAGCAGATCACTGGGAAACTGAAAGTCAGTACAAAGAATTTCTGTGCTGGTTACTTGTTATGTAAATCAATATTCAATATATCTTTTTTTTTAAGAGTTTCCATTAATAATCACCTTTATAAGTCCCATTAATAGTCTCCCATAGTCACCTAGCTTAAGTGGCGAACTCTATAAAACAGACTCAGAAAACAGACAAATAATCTCTGATGCAAACAGTTCTTTTCCTCAGAGGAACCTGGGAATTAGAAGAGAGAATAAACCACTTGAGTGGATATTCCTTCTCCAAATGAGCTATTTTGTAGAAAAGCACACAGCTTTCAATAAGTATACTTAAGTTAACAATTTTTGTTAGTGTGTCAGCCTACTTCATCCAGCTGTCCCGAAACAGTTCCCACAGTCCTTAAATTTGTTCTGAAAGGCAGGAAATGCATACAAAGAGCTCCTTATCCCACAAGCTTCAATCAGAGATCAAGGCAAACTTTGCTCAGAAGCAGCTTTCTTTTTCTTTACTATCTTGTGCAGAAAAATCCAGAATCCAGTCCTTGTTCACAACTACAAAATACTATATATAAACTTCTAAAGTATAAATTATTATTAACGTCTTTATTGATCTAAGCAGTTTACTTACTAGCAAGTCTACTTTTAAGAGGACAAAAACATCATTTTATTTAAATTCTCCATGTATATTTAAACATCAGAAAATATCCAGACTTCCTAACCCTGAAATTTAATGTTTTAGTTATTCATTGGAAACATAAACCAATCAGGAAGAAAAAAATAAAATGTGTGTTCTAAAAAATGTTTTTTTCTCGTGACTCATTTAAAGAGCAAAAAATATATATATTTTTTGGATTACAGGAACATATCCTTACACATCTATAAAGTACACAGCAAAAGAAAATATTTTCCTGCCATTCAGCAATGAAAGATGACTTTATGACAAAACTAACAATTTTAGTGAATTCATAACTATGCTTCCTCCTACTCTTTGTAAGATATTATAGAAGAACTGATATAATCTGCAATGGGCACATTAAAGATATTACTCAATCAAAACTACTGATGATTTTGGACTATCCCTACCAATAGATAGATAGATAGATAGATAGATAGATAGATAGATAGATAAAGAGCCTTCAACTGACAATAGGAAAACGTTCAAGCTTTCCACAGTTAAGTATCTCTGACAACTGAACACAAGCCATTAAGTGCTATAAGGTGATTGTACCCTTGGCTCCTCTTGACTTCAGGGAGGGGTTCTGAAGGAACAGAGCGCTGTGCCAGATGAGATATTGAATTCCTATTTGGTCAGAAACTATACTCAATTTCTTAGTCACCTTTAAGTCATTTGGGAAACACCCAGAATTTTAAAGGTCGAGGATGGAGCAAATCTAACCACTAGAACGCAGTAGTTCTGGCACAATGATAGATGAAAATAACGACTTTCATAGATGCTTTGTAGTTTTTCTCTTGTAAAAAGATCTTTCAGATAACCCAAAATTATCTGAGTATTGCTTCCATCACATCTTTCTTGTAGTAGAAATATATCCAACATAAAAATCAGTTACAAATCTGAACCATGCTGCATATTTTATTTTATTTTATTTTATTTTATTTTATTTTATTTTATTTTATTTTATTTTATTTTATTTTATTTTATTTTATTTTATTTTGTTATTGCTCTAATCTGCAGGTCACTTTCAGGTTTCACCTCATTGAACCAGCTGCAAGATTGCTGGAAGCACATCTTGTCTCTATTTCTGTTAAAACTGCTTTGTCACATTTACCTAGATTCTGAAAGAGATTATTCATAACAAGTATATTGATCTGTTCATAACCATTTTAGCTGACAGACTGCATTATAAAAGGAATCTTCACTGTCTGCAAATCATAGTCCCATGATAATGAGATGTCTAAACTGCATGACAGACAGCCAATATTTTTTTTATGAGCTTGTGATTTGAAGCTACTGTACTTTAATGTGGTATCCAGAATGGAATGAAATGGTTTTGTTTTATTTGTTTTACTTAAAACTTTCCACTTATCTGTGCAACTTACAGATTGAAGTCATGGATTTCCTTACATATCCCGCAAAGCAAAGCCAGCGTAGCCAGCATCCTCTTTCCTTAGCTGAACAGCATATATATCGAGTCTCTATGTTGCAAAGTCTATTTTCAGCTCAAGTATTTCAGCAAAATCTCATTCCAAGTTCTGTATCTTTATATATTTCTGCACATCTTGCATGCCATTTCTTGGAATAACCAAGTGTTATTTTTAAAAGGTTATGACATGTAATTTAAAATCCACATGTAAGACAAGGTCAGAAAGCTTCCATGCAGTCTGTTACTTTTTCCACAGAGGAGAATAGACCACCTGAGCTGTGTGGGCAGCCCGTACAAAGAGCATCTCTTATTTTACTGAGAGGGACCTGGACATAAAGGTCTATGTGCTAAGGCCCATAGCTAAGGCCCACTGGCTAAGGCCAATTTTGGGATGCTCAGTCTCTCAACTTCTCAAGAAGTTGAGTTGGTACTCAACTTCTATTAAATCTGACAAATATTGAATTCGTCCCAGAATATTTTAGGAATAAACACTTTAAAAAAAAAGAACTCACAGGCTGTCAACAGAAGAGTTTGCATCTGTATTGCAAAAGAAATTAAAATGTTTAATCCTACCTAGCATGGCATCCTAACAGCTGAAGTACTGCTGGAGACTACAACTATGATTAATAAGTTATCATCATCACCATCATCAGCAGCAATTACTTCTGATATGGGAACATGTACAGCTGTTTTAAGGAGATGGAAGAATGGAAGGATAGAAGGATGGAAGGAGGAGTGAAATAGTGGAGGAGACGTCAAAACCCCTCATGGGAGACATGTCACCCTTCAGGGCACACAGTGAGGAATGATTACATTGTGGTACTTGTGGTACAGAATCAACACCTGCCAAAAACACAGGCTGAAGGACATTATCTAAGGCATTACTCAACTCCAATTTTTATTTACTTGTGGCAAAAGGTATTACTTCTAAAGACTCTGATTTACCATTGCACACAGAAAGCTAAACAACATGAAATTGAAGAGGGGAATTCCAGAGCTACCTGCAATCTTTGCTTGTTGAAATGTTCCATTTGCTTCAAATTTATTCCTCTCATGCCGACATTTAGTAAATAAAACCAGGGAGGAATAACTCTTGTGTTAAAAGGGAGTCTTTAATGGAATTAGAATAGGTGGTAATTGCTTTAATGTATTTGTTTTAATTATTCTACTCTACATCCATTCTCTATAGACATTAAAAAAAAAAAAGCCAGAGAAGAGAAAGTCTTTCCCAACAAGAATGATCAAAGACAGCAATGAATGAAGAAATATACTTTCTTATTCTGTTTTCCTTTTATTTCTTTTTTTCTCTCTCTTTTACAGTGCTTTAGTTTGTTTACCCCTTGCAAATGTTCTTCCTTTTCTATGAGCAAGATCAGATTCAGCCTTCTCTCTCAAATCAATTTTAACTAAAATAATCATCTGAAAGACCAATGATTGTGCTATGTTCCAAAGAGCTACTAAGGGATAAATCACAGCTGTACACATACAAAGGTATCAGGAATTAGATTTTCACATACTGGTCTTAGTCTACTCTAAACTTTCATTCTATCAGATCCCTAAGAGAGGATCCTTAGTAGGAGATGGAAGTTTTCCATCTGATGCCAAGATTTTTATCTAGCGCTCCATCATTCTGCAGGTCCAGTGACAATGCCACCACTGAGTCCTTCAGACACATACAAAATTCTGTAGTACTTCTCTTGCCCATTGGCTGTCAGGATTATACTTTAACATAGCCCTTACACCTCTTTATTCTCCCCATACTTCCCTCTTTCTTCATATATTCTCCCAGTAATCTTAACTATCTGATACGGGTATTCTGGTATAGCAAATGGGTTATTCTGCCACAACTGAGGACCACTGAGACAGTCAGAGGGGAAATTAAGTTACTGCAGTTCTATGTTGTTATTTGTTACCTGAGAAAATAGCACCTCTTTTCTGATTTCATGGCATGCAGACAGGCAGAAAAACTAACATGCTTACTCTGGAAATGTGTCAATAAGAGTCGAGAAGTCAATGCAATGGTTTTATGTTACTGAAAAAGGTGCATGAGTAGTTAGAATAGGTCCAAAGTAGTTGGAGTGATTTAGCTGGCCAATTTCACTGCATATCAGTGTGTGGGGAGCTCTAATATTGCAGCAACAGCTTCACAGATGTCTAAGTCATAATCTGGGAGTTGTAGGAAAGCTCCCTTTTCCATAGCCTCTTCAGTAACCCAGTGACCGTAGTTTTCATCCTTGTGAGTTTGAAATGAAATAGAAAAAAAAAAGAGAAAAAATGATAAAAGTCACTGGCCAGTATAATCTGTAAAAATATCAGTGATCTTTCTTCTTACTCTCTTGATTTATAAAAAGGTCTCAGAAAAGTTCCAGTGTTGCCAGTTTGGATGTGTTTGCTGAAATGTTTATGTGATTTATGAATTTGGCTTCCGGCTTTTGACATCCATTTTTCAAAACAAAACCAAGTAGTATTGCACAGAACGTAAGTGCAGAACTGAAATGGGCCAGCTTGTAAGGATTTCTCATGTAGTTTCCTTTGTTCTTTATGTTTCCATTTTTGGCCTGAACACAGTTGTGCTCTGAAGTGAGAAATCAAGAAGAGTATGAAATTGACAGTGTGAGAGATATGTTAACCAAAGAGTTTCTTTTCTGCCTTTGATATAGTATAAACACTTACCAGGCCCTGTCATCATCTCCACCTCTGCAGAAAAGGGAAGTAAGAACTCATTGCATTCTCTAGGTGGAAGTGGCAAACTGGCATATCTTGATCCCTGCTCAGGAACTGGAGCCCTGTCTTTTGTAGAGGGTCCTCAAAGTTCATGTTGGATGACAGAGGATTCATCTGTCCAGAAATCATCACATACATCATTTTACCATATTCCTTGATGGATGGCTAGCAAATAGTTTGGATCTCCACAATTTTCTAGAAGTACTGGCATAGTCTGAGAGAAATTTCCTGGCTGTAAAGATTTTCTCTTGAGAAATGTAGGCAGAAGAAAGGAGGAAATCACTGAATTTTATTCTTTTCTCATGTGCTTAGGAAAATTTGACAAAAAGTAGTGTCAACTCAAATGCTTTTTAGAAATTGACAGTGTTTACTGAAAATAAGAAAGTAGTACATATGAAAGAGAAAAAAAAGGAAAACAGAAAAAACAGAAAAGTTCAAAAACACTGATATTATTTCTCACAGTAGACTTAAAAAATCAAAAAAAAAGTAAGCACAAAATATGTCTTCCATACTATTTTTTAAATAACATCAAGAAAACTTGAAAAGTTTCTGATATAAATACTGTGACACAGGACACAAAAAATAACATACTTCATTTTTTTTCTATTCTGACCTAGTGCAGACAGAGTGAAAAGCAATATGAAGCAAATCAAAATAAGGAGTTATCTCTGGAGAACATTTGTTCTTTCTGTGTCTTGCTCATTTGATGACCAGTAAAATGGGCCTTTAGTCGGAGTTCTTGTATGCTACAATGAAGATAATAGATTGAAAATGCTGAGCAAATTAAAATATCCTAGATGATTATCCTAAAATAAAATTTGCCAATAACTGCAAACTCATAATTTGTAAGAGCAACAACAGTCAACAACGTTTGTGCTTTTTCTTATAACAGTAAATTATTAGGTGAGGAAATTAGGGGATCTACTAATAAATATGTGTATTTATTGACGCTTCTATTATTTTCTAAGAAAGTCCTGAATCTTACTTAATTTCATGTGGTTCTTTCTATTTTTCTATCACTAGCTTCTGAAGCTATGATTTTGCACAGTTTTCTTCATTCTCACTATTCTTACCACAATGATACATCTTACCCTCCCAGCCATAAATAACATTACAATAATACAAAAACACTGCTCCATCCTAATTATGCTTACCACAACCTCTGGCAGGATCCCAAAACTCCAATACATAGTGTAATATACACTGTACTCCCAAATTTAAGCAACTGTTTTCTCCTGTTTAGCAGTCGTAGCAATTAGCATCATCCCTCCCTTTTTATGGCTAAGGGGAGATGTATTCTTCCTGGAAGAATATATTCTGGGAAGCCTGGGAAACTCAAATCATCAGGCTTTTTCACCCAGACTTGGGTTGAGATTGGCCTCTTGCTTCTAACCAGTTGTCCTGAGTTTATTGGCTTTGGGTAGCTCAACCAAATCAATCCTCAGACTGCTCCAAAACCAGCCACACTCCAGGAATCCCATACACAGCCTTAAGGTATTATATAAAAATGGGGTAAAGTAGGGTAGAGAGGAGCCAAAGCGTTCATGGGACTCCCTTCTGGGACTCTGCAGGGAGTAACCATAATGCTCTAACGATTTAAACAGCCTGAAGCATGCTGTCAAGGACCATAAGTCAGCAGCAAATGGTTATGTGCAATATGCCCTGTAGCAGTTAAAAATGCATTTGACATAAAACAACGCAGTGTTAATCACCTAAAATGATCCACAAATCCAATACAGTTCCTTTAGGAGGTGACCAGTTAAATAAGGTAAAGCTCTGAACAGGCTCATCAGTGCAGAATAACTACAATATTAGCCTACCCCAGAACAATTCCTTTGCAGATACTCTCTTCGTCAGATCTTGGAAATGACACAGTGTGACATGAGGATAACAGGCTAATGTCAGTGGCACCCGTTGGCAGAGGGACAAAGAAGTAAGCACATTTACTTCTGTGTCAAGGCATATTTCAGTAAAGGAGATTAACAGGAGGACAAACATTTCAAGAGCATGATGACAATTCAAGTTAGGATAGAAGGAAATTCTGCTTTTTGCACATTGTGAGCACAAGAGCAGGGGGCATTGTACAGTTTTTCGGGAGGACCCTTACACCTCCACAAGCAGGAAAAACTTGCTAGGTACCTGACACACCAAAGCAAAAGATAGAGAACGAGGCTTAGTCCATTAATATGGAAACAAAAGGAAAGTGAAAAGCTTAATGTAGCTGCATGTAAGGAGGTATGCTATGAACATGTTGACATGTTATAAACACGACATAATATGACACATTATAAGCCTTTGTAGGTGCCTATTTCCTCGCCATTTTACACAAGGTGGCACATTCTTTTTCAATTATCACAAGAACGCAAGTCTCTGCATCTGCCTGCCTGTCTTTCCATTTTGGAGATAGATTATCACAAAATCCAATGAATTCAAAGTGGAGACTCAAAGTACTAGTTAACATTTTTATGATTTGTTTACACAGAAAAGCTGCATTCAACCACAAATTCTACTTTGATTTTAAAAAAATGTTAATCCGCGAAATATGCTGTTTGTTTAATAACATGCTTTCTATCACAAGGATGAGATTATGCAGAAACTTTTTATGCTTTCCCAATATTCTTGGAGCATTTGAGGTAAAAAATATGCAGCTTCAAGGAAATTACAACAGATTCATCTGTAGACTGTTTGTTTTCTTAACTATGTAAAGTAAGATTAAAAACTTTTTTTTGTTCTCATAATCAAAACCAATAAAGTATAAATAAATACAGAAGTTTCCCAGATAACAAGCTCCATAAAACCACAGCCAACTTTTCTTCTAAATCTTCTGTTTACATATAGAAACCTTACTGAAGGAAATGGCAGGATCCATGGTATTATTTCCGTAATTGCAAGGAGTCAAAGTGCCCAGCATGACTTTAAGGCTTAAAGAGAGGGATCACACCCACGACGTCCTACAAAATTTTGGTATTATTCTGGTTAAATAAGGAAAGTTTCACATTAAAAATCTTAAAAATGCCTGAGGCAGTCCTTTAAGGGAAAATCCCCATGGTTCCCTGTCTAGGAGAACCAATACAGATAGTTTCTTTATAAGCAGATCCACTTCAACAATTACGACCATTAAAACCGGCAGAATCCCATTAGGACAATGCTACATTTGGAGAGTCCAGCTGTTCCACAAAAAAAAGGCAGCACTCCCATCTCGCACTTTTCATGAGACACAGATCCCATATTTTCTCAGAGACAAAGAAGATAATTTTATACAATGTTCTAATTGTTTTACAGAAGCGAAAAAGAATCTTTGGCTTACGGGTTTATGACTGAAATTGAACCAGGACTTCTAGGGGTTGCTATGTATTTAAATAACATTTTGACTGGGAAGATGCAAGCCGTAAGACCATATCATAAGCAAAGAAACATTCAAATATCTCTCCTCTTTTGCTGCGATATATTTTTATAGCATTAGGTTTCTTGCTTTACTTTAGAAATAAAACAAGGTACAAAACTTGACAGTGAAGTATAATTTTCACAGTCAGCTATAAATTTTACATCCTGCTGCTCCTCTGCCTTCAGAAAATACTGTAGACTGAAGGTAATAGAAGATACATACATATAGGAAGAGTCAATGTCAATGTATTTTTAATGCTGATAATAATGAGAAAATGTCAGATTGCTTTTAATTAGTTTTTAAATTTTGTTAAAGTGTAGTGATAAAATAGCTATGGCTAGTACAGTTAGTATTTTAGCTAATATAGTTAGTTTATGAACTATCTGATATACTAGTTCTTATTTATTTTTCTATTAAAGTATATTGCATCAGTAACAGTATACCTTTGGCTTCTATATGGTTATGTATTTTTTGTACTGTAAATGTCATATTATGTCAGAGTGATATAAATATATTAGGCAATTTGAAGATGTATTATAATCATAGTTAGCTTCTTGTTCTTGATGAATGGAAATAACAATATGGTACCATAATCAATTTTTGAGGAAACATACAATCTGTATGCAGAATTGGAGGACCTGGCCATGAGATATCGGGCCAAGTCTTTGGTTACCTACAAGCTTACAAGCAAAGAGCTCTTGAGACATTTTTTTTTTTTTTTTTTTTGACAAAGAGCAAATTAACCCGATATTTCAGCCAGAGGATGAGGCTCATTTCTAGGCAGAGCTATATTTAGTTTAGAAAAAGGATCTCTACATAGAAAGGACTTTGTCAGACCAGTACTCAAATCAGAAAAACTCTGCAGGGTCTTAAAGCTGCCATATTCACTTTAGTATGAGGCCTTAGAAAAAAGACTCCAGTTTTTATAGACATCACTGCTATTTTCAAAGATATCTCTGAGTTTTCATCTGACTCACAGGGATAATATATTGCTATTAACTCATAGCTTCCACTTACATTTGGGGCTGACTCAAAGGATATGAATAGGAGACATTGCCTACATTGAAAAATACTCTTTACCAGTCAACAGTGCAGAGAATAAATAAAAGAAAGGACATTAAAAAGCTGTATGTAAAAAGCTGTCATGGAGACATGATTCAAATTAAAATGGGATTCAGTAAATGTATTTCATTTTGCATTTTGCATTAAGTTTTGAGAAGGAACATGGAAGAAACTATTATTCTATAATCCATTTGGGTTAGTAGAATATTAAAAGGAGGTATTGTTATACACAAACAGAAATTGAAATAAGTTCATCAAAAATTAAAACAAGACGTTGACTTGTGATAGAGAGAAAATTTAATTAGTAGCAAGAATATGGATTTTGTAAATAAACTCTTTCATGAACTGTGCAATAAAACCCAAAAGAAATCCTAAGAAATACCCATATTTGTGTGGATAAACAGGGGATTTCCAGAAGGATAAAATAATTCATGATTTGGAAAGCCCTTCTGTGTTTATATTAAAGCTCACAGCCTTTTCAAAATTCCTCTTTTGTAACACCACTGCACCCAAGTACCCCTCTAAGTTCCAGAGGATGAAGGAATGGCTCAGACAGTTATAGAAGGATCTTGTTGATCCTAACTGGGGAAGGTTTTATACGAGAATATACTGAGAATGTGTGAAACAAAATCTGAAGATGAGAGGGAGACAGCACATCTATTGCAAATTGTATGTGCCTTGATTTATCTGCTGTATAAGACTATGTCTGAGTGCCTAAACCAGATGATGGAATTTGTTGAGGAAGCACATAGGAAATAAAAATGAAAGAGAATAGCAAGCTCCTAATCCTCAATGGTCCTACCCACATGTTTCCCAAAGGACTGTAGGGTAATTTTGACAAGGTCAGAGCTCAAGATAAAACAAAATAAATCATGAAATTGCCTCATCACAGGAAAAAAACATGGAAAGAATGGTGATTTGCCAGAAAGGGATGCAAGCAAAATCTCTATGGCAAGTTTTTGAGATATTTGTGCTCTTCTGAGCAGGTGACAAGTTCAGGCAATTCATCTAACAGTTTTAACCTTTTGTTCTCTGACTGCTCTGTGCAATTGCTGGTTGATTGAAGAAAAGATCTCTTTGGAACAGACTAAATCAAGGACACTTGAAAGGCAAGAATTAAGACAAGAAGTCTATTTTTAAGAAGCCAAAGGAGATTTTTCCTGACAGAGTTATCTGTCTGAAGGTACATCTAAATGACAGCATGCTGGGGATGTGGACACTCTCCTGGATCATGATCTCAAGATCTTTGTGAGACTATGTAAAGATGAACAAAGAAAAGACTTCTGGCATGGAAAAAGGCAAATAGCCTCCGGTCACTGGCTGAACATCTGCAAAGGAAACGGAAGGAAACAGTAATGTCATTATGAAAGTCTCTCTGAAATTTCAAGAAAAAAATAAGATTTGTCTGGAAAAGTATTCCCAAAACATATTTTCCCATGCAGAGCTTTTGTCAAAAGAGATATTCCTCACAGGAGTATTTTCTCCGTAAAAAGTGAAACATTATTGTGTTGCATTTTTGACTATGGCTAAAGATGTGTGATCGTTATGCGCTTCTAGATTTTTTTTTTTTTTTTGCACATGTGGAGCATCTAATTTATCTTATATTGCAAACACTTGAGCATATTTTCACTTTGATGTGAATTATAACTAATTTCATACACCTAAGAGCTCTATGGCACTGTAAAGAAAGGTATTTTTTGTTACAACCTTTTTTTTTTTTTTTTTTTAAGAAGAAAGAGAATGCAAAATAAAATAATTGTTACAGGCCTAGGATGAAATCAGCAGGATGGGAAAACTGAGTGAGATCTCAGCACAGGACTGCTGAGAAACCCCATTTCATTTTATGTATCTTGCTGTGATCTTGCTGTGACCAGCCTTCTTAGATGCCACATTTAGATGGACTCAGTAGTAATCGTTTCCCATTGGGTTTGAGTCAACAACAGTGGTGATAAAATCTTCCTGACAACTGTTCTCAAAAAGTGAATGAAATGTTCGGCAGTTTGCTGATGAGATTTTATTATATTAGTATATTAGATTAATTCTAGTATACAAATGATATTTTAGTCCCATTTCCAAACCAGGAAAGATATGAGCAGTAAAAGTGAATTTTTTGTTTGGTTGAAACCAAAAATCTGTGGAAAGCCAGTAGAAGGCTGGAATGTACATTTTACAAAGTATTGGTAAAACGACCACCAAAAAAAAAAAAAAAAAAAAAAGACAATTTATTTTTATTGTGGCCTTCAATTATTTATTTTAGAATTTTTAAGCCCCTTATTCCTTTTTTTTTAATTCCTAATTTAGAGATGTAAGGCTGAAATATATTAGAGGTTGTTCAAAATTAAAATACCAAATATTAATTTTTCAATGTGGTGTGTTTCTATACTCCAAAATGAAACATTTCAATTTAAAAAGAGAAATATTTTTGTTCTTTTGTTCTTCCCTTTATCTTTCAATATTTTTTGCTGAACTAGAATAAATATATAGACAAAAATGATCTCTGATTTCTGTGTCCAGTTGCAGCATTCCCCATGCAGAATTCCTGCTGAATAAAAAATTGCTCTCAAGATGCAAGAACTATTCTGATTTTCTTGTGTGCTTCATACCCTCACCCTAAGACATGCCAGCAATCACACTTTTCACTTCTAGGCTGGGCTTGTACTATATAGTGACAAGAAGGGATTATACTACAGCAGAAATCTGAATAGGATAGAAATGTAAATTTGAATGACAAGTTTACCACCTTGTGAAGAAAGGCAAGGTGCACTGTTTTCCTCTATGGCAGCGAGGCAGTCAGAGCCATTGCCTCATGATCACAGTATATAGAAGTGGCATTTTCTAGGCATTGTGCTTGGCTCCATGTTTATATCATACATAAATGCCAGATGACCTCTCGCCTCCATTATTGCTCTGGATAGGAAGAGCTGCAATCTTCGTCCTTGCAATTTTTAATAAATTCGGGGTTATTCTGGTCCTTTCTCACAACTCTTCAAACCGCTGTCTAGCCTAAGTTTGCTGTAACCACTACCAACAAAAAAGGCAACTTTCTGAATTTTTCTGCTAGTAACAGAGAAAGCAGGATGTCTGACTCCAGTGAGTTGCAGGCATATCCAAATGAGAGCCATCTGTAGACATGCAGCAGGATGTGTCCTGTCAGTCCTAGAATACATTTGAGGTTATTTTTTTTTTCAGTTTAAAAATACCATTTTTCTAAATGCAGCATTATTTATTTTGAAGAAAAAAAAATGAAAATAAGGAAACAATAGATTGTGTAGAACAAAACAGTTTATTTAGAAAATAAACATCAGAAGAGTGGGACATGTGCCACACTCCACAGCTCATTTGCCAAGAGGGTATTTGAAAAATTACAATGAATGTTTCTTAAATATATATGAGCCTTGAAAGCAACAATAGCATGAGAGACCTGGAGCTGCCAGGGGACAGGCAATGTCCTTTTCTCTTCCACTAAAGATGTATGACAAGGCCAAACCAAATACCTGGAGTGCCAGTTCCTGTACCAAAACGCCATGCCAAGCTCTGACCGCAGACTGGCTCACCTCTGAGGCTGTCTATCCTGGTGTTTACAAAATGACTTATTGCACTATAGGCCAGATGATTGATTTTTCAACTTGTAGTGTACAACAGAGTATTAACCCTCTGCTACTTCCTGTTTATACTCTTGGCCCCAGTAACGATCTCCACACTCTTCTTTGACCAGCCCTTTCTACAAGCACCTGGAGGGAAGGACTATATGTAAAGGAAATAATAGACCTCAGATCTTTCAGCAGCAAAACTCTCCACAACTTTCTTCAGAGATGTTTTGTAGGTAGGTAGTATCCATTTTGTTTTTGACTCAGCTTAAAAAAAATCACTCTTTCATCATTAATCATATTTTTAAAGAGTTTCTTAATACTACTCAGAGATGACTAGATCAAAAAAATAACAAGAATAAAATGAAAGCAGGAAAAATATTAAGGTCAGACTTCAGCAACTTATGCAGAATTTGTAGGGAAAAGCTGAAGTATATGTTGCAAGAGGAAAGGACATGTAGGAGGCAATATTAGAAAGCTGTGCAAATCAAGTAACTCCCAGTTACAAGCAGGTATCAAAGCTGGAAATGATAGGTGTTTTTCTGGTGTTTAAGAGTACTCCTAGCAGTGATTAGTAGTGATTATTCCATCCCATATATCAGTTATTTACTGAAGAAGAGAGACAAAAGACCAGGCAAAAAAAGGGATTAGGGCTAAATCAATGTCAAAACAATTTGCATAGCACAATAAGAAAGGTTTTTTTTTTTTTTTTCCTTACAAAACACATAAATGGTTCCATATAGACTTAAATAATATCCTTAATATTCATAGCTTGTGCAATAATTATTTATTTTTATCATTTTAGTATCTATTTTTTACAGTTAATACCCACATACAAACAAACTCATATGAATGTGACCTTTTAGCAGTAAATTTCAAAGTTCTGTAAAATGATCTCACATAAATGAAGAGAAAAATTATGAAGTGAGTCATTTCTGATCACCCAAATGATCTATGGTGGATCCAAAATTGTCAAATTTTGGCAAATGGTGATATTAGACTAATATCACTATTTGAAACATAATTCTCCAGACCATAGTCTCCAACGCATAAGTACTTAAGTTTGTAGTGGAATAGGAGTTTTAACTCATTTCAAGAGCTAGTTTGCTGCAGTTTACCTGCCTAAGAGTTTTGAGCTGAGAATTTGCAGAAATAAGAATGTTTTTCTAGACCCTCAGTTTTAGCATTCCTATGTCAAATATGAAAACAAGTTTGCCAAAATGAGTTTTTTATAAAGTGAAGTACACAGAAAAGCAGTTTCCCTCATCTTGTTCGTGATGGTTTTTTTCCTATCAACACCTTTCGTTACATTGATATATTCTATATCCTATATACTCTTGGGGTAGGAATTGGCAGCACTATAAAAATTAAGGTTTTCTGCATTAAAATCAGTACAAGATATGAGTGAGATCAGTAGTAGTTAATTGTCAGTCTCTTTCATTACGATCTATATTTATTATTGATTTTGACATAGTTTCCTAAAATATTAATCATTAGCCACTTAGCCTCACCCATCCATCCACTCATTCTCCATAGAGCTCCAACACTACTGTTCAAGAAGTCAGTTAAGGATGTACATACACAATAGGTTCAACATGTCTCGGAGGCATAAAGTTATGAAGACAAAACCATAACATTCAGTGGTAGGCAACTTCATCATTTCTAGATTTTAAACACCTTTTTCAGAATATAAAGACAACAGGAAATCATAGATGAACATGTAAAGAGTTCCAGTTTCATCTACACTTTAGAGATTAGAGATAGAAAAAAAAAACAGGTGTTTTTCAAGGAAAATTAAATTTTTACAAGCCTTCTATATACTACAAAGAGTGGACTCTTGTGCATAATTTGTAAAACTGTAAAGAAAAAATCAAATCACCCTTTCTGTTTATTACCAACTTACAATGAATGAAAGCATGGGTAAAAACATTGCTAGCTATTTTGGTGACTGAGTAATTGAGAACCTATTCTGTTCATATAAACCTACTTTAGAAATCATTTTAAAGGTTAATTTAAATAAATGTGAATATAATCACATTACAGTACTTACAAAATACCTTTTTATAACTGGTGAAATTAAGAAATTTTACCGGATTTTATTAAGATGTAAAAGGAATAAATAATCTAAATATATTTTTTTCTATATGTACATATAGTACTGCTAGGGAAAAAAAAAGACATTCTATTTTTGATCACTGGTAAAAGCAACTCTTAATCTGTACAGAAAACCTACATGTGGACTAAATACCACAGGCAAAATGCTTCCTCTCCAAACACACTAGTAGATGAGAACCACATTTATTGGATCCCAGTGGCACTGGAATAGAAGAAAAATAGAACTATTGTAGAATTTCATCATAATCCTCAGCTCTCCAAATAGCAATCCTACTGGGGGGTAATCCTGTCTAAAGCTCCCCTTAGAGTCTGCTGGTCCCCAAATGGCTGCAGCTACTGTGCAGCTACCAGGTCTACCAGTGTATCACTGCTACAAAGATCATGTCAATTAAGACCATAGAATCATAGAATGCTTAAGGTTGGAAGGGACCTCAGAGGTCATCTAGTCCAACGCCGCTGCTCACGCATGGTCACCTAGAGCACATAGCACAGGGCTACATCCAAGCGGGTTTTAAAGATCTCCAAAGAAGGAGACTCCACAGCCTCTCTGGGCAGCCTGTTCCAGGGCTCTGTCACCCTCACTGTCAAGAAGTGTTTCCTTAAGTTCCTGTGGAACTTTTGGTGCCTCAGCTTGTGGCCGTTTCCTCTAGTCCTATCGCTGTCCACTGCTGAAAAGAGGCCGGCCCCCTCCTCCTCACTGCCTCCCTTGAGGTATTTATAGACACTAATCAGGTCCCCCCTCAGGCTTCTCTTCTCCAGCTCCCTCAGCCTTTGCTCATAGGGCAGATGTTCCAGGCCCCTGATCATCTTCATAGCCCTGCGCTGGACTCTCTCCAGGAGCTCCACATCCCTGTTGTACTGGGGAGCCCAGAACTGGACACAGTACTCCAGATGTGGCCTTACCAGGGCTGTGTATAGGGGGACAATCACCTCCCTCGAGCTGCTGGAGACATTCTTCTTAATGCACCCCAGGATCCCTTTGGCCTTCTTGGCCACCAGGGCACACTGCTGCCTCATGGTCATCTTGTCATCCACCATGATGATAGCACAGTAGGTTCAGAAAGGTAAAATTCAGGAAATTCCCGGTCCTAACACTTATCATTTATTTCTGTAAACTTGAAGAAAAATTCATAACACAGAGCTCAGGTAGCGATCACAGATTTTGAGGAATTTGCTACACTGCTAAGACATTTTAGCAGGATTTTAGCATCCAGTCTGGATGCATACAAAGTTGCTTTATATTGGGGTTGTCCTACTTGTAAGAGACAGTTTTGGATGGTGTTTACCTTAACAGTGTTCATAGAATTGCAGAATGCTTAAGGTTGGAAGGGACCTCCAGAGGTCATCTAGTCCAAACCCCCTGAACATGTGGGGTCACCACATGGTTCAAGGCTGCATCCAAGTGGGTTTTAAAGATCTTCAAAGAAGGAGACTCCACAACCTCTCTGGGTAGCCTATTCCAGTGCTCTTTCACCCTCACTGTTAAGATTTTTTTTCTTATTTTTTTCTGTGGAACTTCCCATGCTTCAGTTTGTAGCCATTTCCTCTAGTCCTGTCGCTGGCCACCACTGAAAAGAGGCGGGCCCCATCCTCCTCACTCCCTCACTTGTTGCCTTGTCGCACCATTTGCAGTGGAAGACTGTAATATTAGTTCAAGACCTGAACAATGGCACTCTTGGTTGATGTGCTTGTTGCCACACCATTCACACTTCCTGACTGCAGCATCCTCCCTCCAGGAAGGCTGTGATATCATCTCGAGGATCTATGACTTTTATGACTTTTTGGGCTAACAGTGCTCAGCAGTGCCTGCGAAGTGGCCCAGGCACTCCAGCTGTGGGGGAAGAGGAGCACCAGAGCACACAGCACCTACAACACAAACAACACGTACCAGAAATCTTCACGTGGGCAGACTCTTAAAGAACTGGGACAATAAAAGGACTATTGTTTTTCTCCATTGAGAGGGGCCTCCTTCCTTTCCTGCTGCACTGAGCGACTTCTTCACTTGCAGATCGAGTGAGTAGCCTCTTCTGAGCTCTCTCAAGAGATCATTATGTGCACCGAGAGCGGTCTCTTCTCCTTCAAGAGACCATCACCTGCACTGAGGTGGAACTGATGAAACATAGCTGGACTGGTGGTGCTGGTAACTATAATCTTGCTGCATCTCTCTTCTGCTTGCTTATCTTTTTTTTCCTTTTCCCTTCTTCTTCTTCTCCTCTTTATTCTATCGCGATTATGAGAATAGAGCTTATAAGGTTGTATGGCATTTGACCCCATTTGTGTCTTAATCTTGCTCTTGGGATCATATCCACAGTGGATCAAGGACACCACCCACTGACAGCGGATCAAGACACCACCAAACAGACTGAAGACAACAAAGGATCCAATACCAACAAGTAGATCCCAGCCAATCTTAAAGGACAGAACAGTGGTCTGTCAACTACAGGCTTAGTTCTGCTCAGTCTGTCTGGTCAGAGCTGAACTATGCTGGATGTCCAAAAAGCAGTCGTGAAAACATAGTGCTTATCCTCAAAAATTCCCAGAGTGTCATAACATTGTAATTCTTACATAGCACAGGCCTAGCCATTGAGTTATTGCTCCTCAATTTTCAGAACAATTTAAAAGCCTGTGTAGAAGTAATTCAGGAGGAAGTTGAACAGATGCAAAACACTCTCTAGAGAAACATCTAAAAAAGTATCAAATCAACTCACAAATTGTTCATTATATAGACATTTTTTCTTCATTTTAAGAAACAGAATTTGTAGTTAGAATGATTTCTGCAACTTCACCAAGTCCTCTAAAAACTGCTAATCAGAACCTTTTTTTTTTCCAGTTCATAACAACTTCCATAATTTTTCTGACTATATTACATGCTTTCTTTCAATAGCTGTTATTCCCAGCAAGTTTATATATTAAGGTGACTTTGCTTGGATGACCTTTCATCCGCTCTGTATAACATATACCTTCAACTCATAGTAAAATTCAAGATGTCCCTTCCTCCTTCACTTGCCAAGTGCACTGATGGAATTAATTTCAAGTGAGGCTGCACGCTATTTTGGGCAAGGGTCATTTCCAGCATGTTATGCACCGAGTATCCACTACAAATGAGCCTGCTACAACTGGGCGTCACCCAGAGCTCAGGGAACAGATGCTATTAGCAACAGCGGCAGTGTTAGGTTCAGGGAGCAGCAGAGGTGATGTCTGAAAACAAATGAGACAATTTCCTGGCACCGAATGGCAAATGGGGCTCACTTTGCAGAACACATTCACTGTTTGCATCTTCCTCTTGGACTAGCTGATTGATGGGAGTCCTCACTGCTGCAGCTTGCCGGAGCTGTCAGAGTGTGACCTTGAAGCATACATTTCAACACTGCCTGCCTCTCGCTGTCACTTTTGCTATATGCTCAGCAATAATTTGTTATTTACGATGGACAGTCATTTTGGCATTAGAACACTTTCTCTGCTTTACATTCTTGATGCTACTTCTCCACTGTGCTACCCTCCTTGCAAACACACAATAGAGACACAAAGTAAAAGCTAGGGGCCTATGTAGGGAGACTTCAAACACAGCCAACAAATTCTCAAAAAGATCATCTGAATCTAGATATGATACATTTCTTCTTTTCCCGTGCAGATTTTTTTCACTGAGTATATTTCAAAATTGTAGTAAATTGTTGTAAATTCAACTCACTATACAAAGAGTAAGGCCTCTTAAATTTTTAAAACTCTGAACAGCAGCATACTAACTTTTTCAGACTAATTTATAATAAATATTCAACAAGAGTTATTGGTGTGAAAATTTTAATAATGACATGGAATGTGTATGTAATTACTATCTATAATAGCAATTATATGATGCTGTGTGACAAATACCATATTTATTAGTCAGCAAATATCTCTATACAAAATTTTTGGAGAAATTAAAATAATATAATGAGATTTAATGCAGATAGGATTGTCCAAATGAAATACAATTGGAATCTATAAATATTTTTTTTATTGTGGTACAGTAATTGGAGAAGCAGAAATATGCTTTGAAGGTAGGATACTGGATGCACAGGTAATCCTCAGAAACAAACAGAGGTTTGTAAATTTTCCAAAAAATACTATAAACGTTTAATATAATTCAAAGAAAAAAATTCCTAGGTAACCAACAAAAATATCACTGTTTTATAGAAGGAAAATCAGAGATATCATATCCATACTTTAGAATAGCACCTGAAGGTGAGGAGGGAGAACCCAACATGTCTAAAATGCTACTAGATGGCTAAGATCGAGCAACTGATTTCTATGTTCAACCCCTACTTAGCTGCCATGCTCTACCAGCTGGACATTGCATTCCCTTCCCTTTTAAGGCAATCTTTAAACAAATTGAAAACAATGGCCAGCAATGGGCAATTACAATATCTCTTAATATTGTGAAGAGTTAAGACTGGCTCTCTGCACACCTACCAAAGATACAATAACATGTCTTCAGTTCACAGACTTACACCACACACTCCTGAGTGTATGAATTTGGGAGTTTTTAACTTCCGTGAGTCTGACAGAGGACGACGTGCAATTTTTGAATTACAGGAGAAAATACAGAATAAAAGAATCACAGATTCACACAATGGTGCAGGTTGGAAGAGGCTTCTGGAGATCCTCTAGTCCAACCCACTTGCTCAAACAGGGACACCTAGAGCAAGTTGCACAGGACTGCCTCCAGGTGGGTTTGGAAGATCTCCAAAGAAGGAGAGATTCCACAGCCCCTCTGGGCATCCTGTTCCAGGGTTCTGTTACAAGAAGTGTTAACAGTGTTCTCACACGTAGACAGAATCTTTTGTCTTGCTACAGATACACACTCACCGATGTCTCAGGAACACCTACATAACAGTGCATGTATCAAGTATGCATTTGTATATTCATGCAAAACACTTGACTGTGAGCAGAAAATTAGATTCTCAGGGTACAGGACACCACGCTTCTACTTTAACATGCTTTATGTTGCTTTAGTTTTGTAGCATTTCTCCGATTGAGAGATTCTCCACAAATATTGTTTTGAATACTATGAGAAAAGTTCCAGTGTAGTCAGGGTAATCTTTATCATGCAGTGGTTTTGTGGAATTATAGTATTTTTTTCCTTCTTCTTTTTTAACATGTAGTTCATTAAACACATTTCTTCCTAGATCCTATTGTATTCATCGTGGTTCACTAAAGTCCTCTGAGGCAGAGAAAAGCCTCCAGGGTATATAGGCTCAAAACAAATCTGAGACTCTTGAGAGCATTCTTTTTTCTTTACATATCATCATACACAACTCTGTGCAGTAATACCAAAATTATGCGATGAAAAGTGAAAAAACAAGGTACTGTGTAGGTATCATTTTCCCCACACTGTTGAGAGACATTCTTGTTCAAATAAGTAAATGATGGCTTTTTGTTTCTACTAAAAATTAAAATCTTAAATATAAAACCTTACTGTAGTATAATAAAAAATGTCTATTTCACACATTTTCCTACAACATTTTCTTTAGTAGTTATGAATAACAATGGAAACCAGTAAATGGTTACAGAAACAAGCTGTATTTGACATACATTCTTCATCATTTCATTAATAATAAGAAAGAGAAATACATGTTTTCAAAAATGATAGTGAAGCAGGCATCTTGTATGAAACATGTTCATGCAATCCTAATACTTATCCAAAGCTGTTAGACCTTTTTTTCATCAGAGATAGAAAATACAGAAAATAGTTTACTACACTCCTATACCTGTATTTCAAATTTATTAGTATGCCTCATAGATTATCAATGAGACACTATACTAATCATATATCATACTATAACACATCAAGAATTCTTTAAACAATTCACTAAAATGTGATTTGTGATGTTTGAAAATCCTGTTGATCACACAGACTTCTCCAATCAGGCTTTTTTTTTTCTTCTGTGTGAACTTTACAGTGTTCTTTTTTTGAAAACAGAGATGGAATAATAGTATGTAATTGTATTTTAATCCCCTCTTTTATTGATTATTTATTGATTATTATTATATAAACAATGATAACGAAGTATTTTATTACAAGATATGATACTGTCAGATATAAAAGGATAACTTGTACTACTTCACTGTGAATATGTGCTGTTTCTAGATTGGTTGCTTATAAATAATGTTCTTTGCTATTCATACTGTCTTATTTATACAAATATATTGTGATTTGTAGCTGCATAGTTAAATATGTGTTGGACAATATATGGAATCCAAGAAATAGATAAAGTGGACAGTGTAAGGCTAGCAGGCAAAATTAATCAAGAAGAATAACTGACAATCATTTTTATCTCCTGCCAGTGACACATAATTTTTTGGAATTGAGCTGTGAAGGACTCATTGATCAGTAATTTATTTGAATGATGTTTACCCACAGTAGCATGCACATCTGAAAATTGAAATTCAGTAGGGTTTTTACTATGTTTTTCCTTAATTACTGTGTAATTTAGATGACAGGTAGGATAAAATGCATACTAATCATCTATGTGTTTCATATAAGTCATGAGTACTGTAGAAATTTCAAGTAAGAATGTAAGACTTTTTATGCTCTGATTAGAGAGCTATTTTCAGTAGCTTCAGTGGATTTTGGATTAGGCCCCAGATGGGCACAGCATTATCTGAGAAACAGAATCAGCCTACTGGAGCTGCACTTGCTAGGGCAAATGCCAGAAGAAGTATTCATGACACCTTAATTCAAGCTCCGACTTTTTTGATATTAGCACAGCTGCAGAATGCTGCCAGGGACATTTTGAATGTTAAAATTGGTCTTCAGTAAAGTGATGGACAAATACTGCTTTTGACACTATTGATAATATTACAGCTGCAAGGTTCATATAGACTTTCTTTCGGACCCATCAAAATATTTGCAGACTCAGCTAGGAGGTTTGTCACCTAACAAGCAGAAGGTCCTTTACAATCTACCTGACGGAGTTGCTCACCCAAAAGGTTTATAATATTTATTATTAATATAATATTTATTAAGACAGCAGAGCTCTGTTTCCAGATATTTCTATTTATCTATAGAAAAGGCCTAAACAAAGGGCTGCATGCAGGCTGCACCGCTTGAGGAGAAAACCTGGAGCTTCACTGGAGCTTCAGTGAAGCTGCTCATGGCAAACTCAGAGCTGCCAGCTGAGGTGAATAAAGCCTGTACTTTGGAAATAACCCTTGGAAACTGGCAAAGGTATGGTCTGAAAAAAAAAAAATCTGTACAAATCCTTCTTGTCTGCAAAACAGTTGTTGTATGCAAGGGTTTGGGGTGCTTCACCCACCCTCTCTCTGGGCAGTGAATTCAATATAGGTGCTTGCAGCCCCTGCTGTAGTTCATCATCTCATTTGCATTGCTTCATGAGGCAAGGTTAAAGCTTGAATCAAATAAATACGGTTAATTTTTTTTTTTTTTAGTTAGTTCTGTACATGTTAGTTCTCTACACATGGCAGGTGATTTTGTAGTGCTTGCACTAATTTCTCACGTTGTTGTTATGTGTAATGCTCTTGAGCCAGACAATGGTGTATCTGTTATGAAGAGGGAAAGGAATACCTGGCTTAATGACAACTTTAATTTTCATACCTGCTTCTGACAAATGCAGGGTCTCTTTATGGTCTCTTTAATTCAGTATTTAACATTAAAAAAGAATCTACTCTCTACTAAATGCTTCTTTTAATTCCCACCTTCCCTGTGTACCCATTCTTCAGGCATCAAACTGCATGTATTATCATTACAATCTATTCATCAGGATAGTTTTAGTGCAGGCTATCTCCTTGCATTTGGTTTGTTTTGTCTACAACTGCTTACACCAGCACAGGGTAGAGGATACCCTGAAAGACTGAAGACTGAATCGTTTACAAAGGTGTCAAGGAAAGTAAGACTTGACAGAATGCATAGTTTTGTCCAAAAGTTTGGTTTTTGATACTGACTTTCACTTGCACATACTGTGAGAAGGGAGCACTTTGTCTCTTGACTGAGGTCTTGGCTACATCACTATGGCAGATTTTCAACTGTGGGGCTCAGTTTCTATATGAGTTGGAGACTTTGTTGGATGCAAGTTGGATGCAAGGTAGATTAAGGGACTTGAGAGAGTTCAAGGGGAACTTCAGGTGCCTATGTTGATTTAGTCTCATTCTTCTGTTCCTCCTGATAAGGGATCAGATCAAGTCATAACCAATTTTGATCAGAAAGTGGATGAGAGTTTGTTCCATCTGAATTGAAAAACAATGAATGAATAGGTCGAATAGGTCGTTCCAGTACTATGGAAACTTAGTAGAAATGATCATAACAATATAATAATATTATAAGAGAAATCCTTTACTGGTAGCATGAGATTTGGTAATATTTTCTGATATTTTCCCATTGCTCTGTCTTAGGTTTACAAGGACGTATTGAGAAGATTTCCTTTACAAATTGTTTTATATTTTCCCATAAACACAATATAAAAGTTTCACCACATATTTAATATATAAAAAAGTATAGAATTTAAAATGAAAGTCTAAACAATACATTTTATGTTTCTGTTTCAAGGCATTTACTGAATCCAGACAGAAGGAGCTACCTGTCAGACCTCTTTTGTAAGATAAGATGAAATTTAGGAAAACTCAACACATAGTATGATGCTGAATCTGTTTTAATAACAACGTTTCATTATTATTCACTTTGTAGCCTGTCAGGCAATTTGTGAAGAGAATTCCATAATTTGAAAATACCCAAATGTGACTACTTGAATCATTTGTTTTCTTCTTAAGTCTGTACCAAGCTTTATTTTCTACATGAACCTATCTGCTGGGAGTGGACAATACAACACTTTTGACAGAAACTGAATATGAAATGAAAATATCTGCTGTATTTGCCCATGTCACCGATATTCTCACCGTGCACAGAAAGGGCAGAGACTTTGAAATCATCCTCTTTTTTTTTGGTAAAATAAAATCAATTAGTATTGTGTACTTGAGAACAATAACCCTTCAAATGAACTTTCAAGTGATGTCTCTAGACGTTTTTATGCTTGACCTATTGCATAGTTAAAGGAGATCTTCATATTTAAAGCAAACTAAGTAGCCATTTTGAACATGTGGTTGCACTTAGCAGTAATAATATTCACAAATTTTCATTAGTGGACTCAGACATTATTCAATGTATTCCATTTCATGCAAAAATTATACAGCTCCTTTGACCTCTAAGATACTTAGAAAATGCTAGTTGCCTTTTTAGAAATTCCCCCAAAAAGTAATTATACTTCAATAGTCTTTTTAAAAACATAGGAAATAGGAAAATTGTTTTTTTTTTTCTTTTTCTTTTTTTTTTTTTTTGTCAGTAAATATTTGCAATAAGCTAGCACTTTTATACCAGTCATCACTAACTTCTTGTATGCTGGACACATCTGGCATTGCACAGGCAATCTAACATGGTAAGAAAGACATTTCTCAGTAAATGCCCCTGTGTTTGACAGCTGACAAGCAAATTATTCAGCTGCATGAAAATAAAAATGTTCAAAATTGCATTCAGCTGCTAATAGAGGAGTTCATTTACAAAGATTAACAAGGGGACTTGGAAACATATTCAGCTAATAGACTATATACATTATAAATAGAGGAACAGAAAATAGATAAGCTTTTGCAATGCCATGAAAAATGACAGATTAGTGAACCAAATATGCCTTTGCCAGATTACCTCAGAGCATTACAGATTCTTGGATGAAAGATCCAATACTTACGTCAAGTATTATTTCTGTTTTTCAAGTGGTCACATTTGTGATCCATGTGTAAGGAAAGAGAATGGCTGTATTTTACTTGTTGAGGCAGCAAAAGACTTGTATAACCCTGAGGTGATCCACAAGAAATGGAAACCATTAAGTAAATAGTAGCTGATCTATTTCCGTCTCAAGTATTTAGGACTGCTGTGGAAACCTTTGAAGATTAAAGGGAAGAACTAGTAAAAAGAAACTTGAGGATAACAGTCTCCCAGACTTATGGCAGAACCATGTGAGGTTTCTCACTTGTCATTCTTATTTTCATTTCACAGATATGTCTGGCAGGCAGAGAGGAAACAGTTGCTTCAAAGAGAACTTTGAGGAACGTAATGAAAAGGCCAAACAGTAATACTTATCTATCAGATCCATCACTGTTTTTAATAAACTCCTCAGTCACTTTTGTCTTCAAAACAATTGACAACTCACTCAAAAATTGAAGCAGCTAGCACCAAATGGTTTTGATATGTCATCAGACTTTTATCATGTTTAAATGTCAGTGTGACAGAGGTTAACACTCAAGAATGAAGACCCATCAATTATATTCTCAGCTCCACCAATAATTTGCAGACTGATTTTCAGCAAGCTATTCACCTATATTTATCTGTATGAAAAGAAACTGAAATAGGTTCACTGCTTGCTTACCTCAGAACTGCACATCATGTTCAAGGATAGGGTCCAAGGATAGTCAACCTTAGTTTTATGTCAAAAAGTTCATCAAAAAGCTGCATGCACACTGCATCGCCTAAGGCACCATGGACCAAATGAAAGTGTGTGTGGACAGGAAATTATAGCACTTAAAAAACAATTCAGGATACCAAGTAGGCGTTTGGCAATATCATGTCTAATAATTTGGGATCTAGTTTTCAAAAGAAAAAATATTTAAGAATATAAAATTACATGACATCCTCCTATTTGGGGTGATCTGAGCAACTCTCTATATGTCTTTTAACAAAGCCTGTTGAGGATCCATCAATTAGTACCTAGTACTTCACATAAGTACCTAGATGATCCCAATCCCTCTGACATACTTTTGAGCATGCCTTAAAAGTATGAAGAGCATTGACCCAAAAAGATTTATTCAAAAATATGTGGATGGCTGTGACAGGAGGATATTACATGAAGTTACGGATTGCCACTCTACGGCTTATTCTTTCAAGTGCTTCTTCTTTCAATCACTAAAGACTTTTCTCCTAACCATGTCATATAAAAATACCTTCCTTCAAAATAGGTTAATTATTTCCCAGATCAACACAATCCAGGTTTCAGGCATCCAAAAGGTTTGCCTTCTTGTGCTTTTGAATTTGTTACTTCCAAGGAAACACATGCATTACAGATTTATGATCACCAGAGTTCACTTCGAGAAGCAATTATACTTAAAAATGTTGCTTTTTTAAGTAAAGGAAAAGTTCAATTTCTGATACAAAGAATGAAAATGTTAAAAAGGGATAGTTAGAAAACATATACACCAATAAAATATGAATTCAGTGATTATTAAGCTGTAGGGTTCCTCCTCTGACATTGCAAGTGGGTAGCTAGTGCAGGATTCTGTCTTTGCTTTTTTGACTTTTGTCAGAGTCTGTACTTTTTCCATCATTGTGTTCAAAACAAAATTCTTCTTCATATGCCTTTTGAAAAGTTATTTCATTGAGAACACAGCTTTTCTATTTATACTGCCTTGGGCTATGATAATTCACAATTCAACCATCTTTGCTGCCCACAACATATCACAAAAACATATGAAGTTTCATCTACACTGCACATATTTCATTCATAACAGCTAACCTTCTGCTCTGCATGGAGACTCCACACAATTTTATTAATAATGCAGATAAAAATCTTGACATTTAAAAAGCCATCCTTGTGGTTTCAGGAGTTCCTGGCATCCCAAAATGCCTGCTTAGCATACTTCATGAGACTTTGCTGGTTTTATACTTTTTACCTGCAGCATCAGCCTTCCAGGATTGTCTTAAGCAAGAGACTATATGCAAGACTGGGGTAAAACTCTTTCCAGGTCTCTTGTTCATGCAGTATGCAAGAGGGCTTAGAAAGCACAGAGGAAGAAGAGAGAAGAACAGAAGAGAGCACATTAATTATATGCACCTTGATCCAATAAGCTACTGAATAATTCATTTGAGATCTAATTATCATGAATTCAAGATACAGATTCAAGAATATTAAGCAAACTATCCTAATTTAGAAAGGAAAAACAGTGTGATTAGTCATAATTTATGGATACAATTACAGCAGGATAAGTAAAGACATGAAAGCATTAAGAATCTCAGGAATAAGCTTGCAGAGTTAGATCAGAGGTCCTTGTAGATCAGTGTCCTATCTTTGAGAGTAGCTGTAAAGGAATGCCCTGGGACAGGGGTTAGGTTAGGATATACACACCAATTACTCTCAATGGACATATTTCTTCAGGATATCTTTCCAGCTTCTGTCTGTACTTTAGAGATTTCCTGAGCTAGTAGTTTATCTACCTAATTGTTTTTCATAGCCACTGATGAAGCTCTTAGATAAATACCATATGGCCTCAGGCATTTGCTACAATTCCTTTTATCAGTTGGCTCTAAAATCTCTTCCATTAACAGTTTAATTTGAGAAGTGCCAATGCACCCTAATACTCTTTCCTCTGTAAAGAAAGGCTCTAGGATTGCAAGCGCTTTTAATCCCCTGTGCACAAGACTGAGGTTCAACCGAGAAATGAAGTTTCAAATATTGTTGCAATTTAAAATTTTATATCTATCTCCTTTTGGCCTATGTTAAGACTGACAAAAGTGACTCTAACTCAAACCAGCGAAATGAAACACGTCAGCTGAGCTGTTAGAATAATGCCCTGTGTGTATGAACCTTCATGGCTGCTTTCCAGTCGGAGTTTAAAGAAATATTCTCACTCTTCTACTTAGGTGTGATTGATATAATATTTTATTTATGGGAGCTTCTGTGTTTTGCTATTGTGCTTTGATTTTATTGCACAACTTTTTTGATTTGTTGGGATATGTTACCTTTTTTTAATTAAATTGAGTTTTAGGTTTTGTTGTTCAGAACTTATAAGAGCTTCCCTTTAATAAAAATATTTTATTATTATTCTTTCTAAGAATGTTTATTCTTGTGGCATATATGATGTAGGTATTGCCCTTACTGCTTTTTTATTAATATAATGATGACCTACCTGAAATGAAAAAAATAACTTAGCAGTAAATAAGAAAAAGAGAATGAAAAAAGTAATTCAAAGACATAAAGTGCTGTTCCTAATAGCAACATGAGAGACCAAGGGCAGGTTTTGCTGGCAGCATGAAATCTGAAAGAGATATCCTATGATGGAGAAAAGATTTGGATTTTTCTTGACCTCAATTCAGTGACACAGACAAAGTATGAGGAACTGAAAAGCATTAAGCAAACGTTTCCATAGATTAAATAGAATGGCTTTAATAACTTTAATATTTTAATGTGGAAAGTTGTCTTTTGGAGGTATTATTCATAAAAATAGGAGACATTAATTCTAATAGACAGCAGAATTTTATTTAGTAGTGCACCTTTCATAAAAATTGTATTCAAAAAGCACTTCATATTGTTAAATAATACAGTTATGGATCTGAACAATGAATAATAGAGCAGCCGAGGAAGGGAGAAATTAGGTAGTATTAGTAAATGGATTTTTTTTTTGCTTCTAAGAATCATAAGAGCTATGAAATAAAGAATAGAGGCACAGATAGACTCTACTGTGTAACAGGAGTGGTAGTGGAAGCAATTCCATCTATGACTAAGTTGAATTATAAAAAAAGTTATTGTTTAGTGGGTATTACATAAAGTAAAGAGATGATAAAATGAATTACTGCAAATCTATGAAGAATGATTAAGGAAAAGAAAACATTGCATGGCAGAGAAGAGAGACTTACATCAATTTTATTTTGGAGCCTGATACCTTATGATGCCTGGCTTCTGACTTCACAGAGTATATTACTTCTGATTTTGGGTATTAAGGAAGTTAAAAAAATTCACATGAGGAATTAGTACCAGATCACTGAAACCCCTAATGTAGTCACCTACCACCATTAAGTGCTGATTTAAACATTCAGAACTGAAAAACATGCAGTCTGGAATTATTACTTGAAATGCCAATGCCCAAAGTGAAATATGTCAATGAAGATGAAAAATCAAAATCTGAATGGGTGCATCCTTTCATCCTTGCCTCCATCTGCCTCCATATCAGAAACTCAGGCCAAATTTCTTTTGGCTGGAAAAGAATATAATAATTTAAATAAATATTTCATTTAGCCACATTTGACAGCTGGACAATAGAATATAGAACAATGCAAAAATTTTTATTATTTCTCTCTGGAAGAATACTACAATTCCCATTGATTACACAGACATATGAAATCCTAATGTAGGTTCCTGTAGAAAGTGTTTAAAACTAAATGGCATGAAGAATAGACAGAATGCTTTTTTCCCCTGTTAATGAATTTCTTATGCATTCTTGCAAGTAATTTTATGATGACAAATGAAATGCTACTTAATTTGGTTTGTTAGTGTTATGCATGAATACCTCATATTTACAAGTGGGAAAAGCCTCACAACAACATAGGGCAGGAAAAAAGAATTTAATATCCTTGTGTTTACCTTTTTTTATTTCTTTCCTCGTCACTTTTTTTTTTTTCCTGCAACATCTGCCTCCTGTGTGATACCATTCAGTGGCAGTGATCAAAGGCACTGAAACTGAAATCATTTTATTTGAGAAGAAAGCACCTACTAACAGGCAGTCATCTAAACTCTGGAGCTCGGTTTGCCTACTGTGGTGCAATTTCATTAATACACTGAAAAGCTCAGCCTTGTTATGATGCTTTCGAGGATGATGACTGGCATCTCCAAGGACAGTGAAATATATTTATTAGGTGATTTATGAGACCAAATTGGTTAAAATTACCATTATGTTAGGCCGACAGCTGTCTTTTCTTCTCATTTAGGATCATATTTTCCTCAAATAACTGCTAAAGAGAGTTCTTGGATTGGAGGAAAGAACTTTTTTTCAAATAAACCGTAAGAAAGTAATTAAAAAAACTGACACATCATCTGGAAAAGTGCTTGCCTTAGATGGATTTTGAACTGAGAAGTTTTAAAATGTGATATGTGGTTTCACCATCATGGCACATTTTGAATTTTATGTGCAGTAGTGCTAATGCAAATGCAGTAGCCATTAACAATTGAGAATGGCAAAATCCATACTGAAAATGAGATAAGAAGTTATGTTTCCTGAGTATTTTCCATCTGCATAGCATATTTCATGGAAAAAAAAAATATATGTTATCGCAAATGGAAGTTCCAATTAAATAGTGATTTTGACAAAAAGCAAAAGAAAGCACACTTTGAAAAGGCTCAAAATTCTCATTTCTAACCTTAAATGAATGCACAAAGGGCTAAGAAATCTAAATAAACAGAAGCATCTACAATATATTAATAAATCAAGTATGAAAAAATATATTTATAAAGAATGTCTGCTGTACTGATGTCTACAACTCTGATCTTGCTGCAAGCTTCACTGAGACAAAGTACCATCACCATTAAAGTGCAGGAGTTCATTCCTGGGCACCTTATTATAGGGTCAGATATTCAGTTGTCAAGCCTTGCTTCTAGCACAGAAACAACTAAGTTGAGTTGCCACTGCATCTCAAGACATCATGATGAACTTTGTTTCCTCTTTAAATTCGGCAAGGTAATCTTTAACAGATACTCAATGAGTTTAAAATTTAACATTGAACACTCCTTATCATATATGCAACTTTGTCCTCTCATCTATTTGCACATCTGTGCTCTCCTTCCTGAGGGCTTTCTCTAACCCTTATTTGAATAAAGGACTCTGTTGTTTGGCTGGAGAGATATAACAGGATATTGAATGTACTTAGATCTTGCACCTATGAAGAAGTATGGAAAGGGAAAAAGGGCAGATTTTTTTTTTCCTGGTATCACTGCTGATGACTTAAGAGAAAACTTCTTTGGCACTTCCAGACTACCAATTTTTTTATATTCTGCACTACTTTGTAATGAGGCAATAGTACGATATTAGCTATGTATTTTCTTATACACACAGACGTAGTTCACAATTTTTGTCTGAAGTCTTAAGGCAAGGAAGATAGCGTAGGTCTATATTCTCATAAGTGAGAGAGAGCTAACTTTAAGTCTTGACAATCAGACTCTAATACTTTTGATAAAACAGATCGAGCCTTAATACTTTTGGTAGAACAGCTACTCAGATTTATTTGTACTTCTCTGCAGTTGAGAGTTCACAGTTCTCATGATATGTTCACATAGTTATGGATATATACATATATATACATGAATGAAATTCATCCACAGTAGTTTCTCTCTTTAGAGATATGTAGTGGGAGAAGGTAAACCATTTCTTTCAAAAACATTTTATTCAAGAATGGGGAAAAAAATAAAATATTGCCTTTTCTTGTATGAAATGAAGTATATTACAAAACTACATGTAATGGATACTGCTTATACCCTTAAAATATTCACTGAATAGCAAACACTATCATCAAAATCTCTGATAAATCTGGTTAAGAATTTTTAAGAAAAATCTAAGAAGAAAAGAAGCAGTTTCCTACCAGCAAGATCTAGTCATGAATTTATAAGAATTTTTAAAAGGAAAATATTTTCAAATAGTCAAATAGTCACTTAAATAGTCCTTTAGAAAGTATGAAGAGATGATCAATTTACTAAATATTTTATTTTTATAACCACTCAGGTTTAGTATATGACAAATACAATACTTCATAGTCAGAGAGGTTTTTTTTAGATTTGCATAAATATCAAGATGAAATTGGTTCTGTTCTCTCCATCTAACTCAGTAAATGTTAGTTACGATAGTAATTTATCAAATTTAAAATATTCTCTAAGAATATTGAATAAACAAACACAAAGGCATTTGCACAGTGCATGTCACCCTCACTCATTAGAAGCAAGGGTCCGTGATATAAATACAGCATTCTTGCATTGCAGACACCCCCGTAACTCCCTTAAACTCTTACCCTTTACTCACGGAGTTGGAGATGGCATTGCAGCAGATGGCTGCAGTCAGTACAACACCATCTGCTGAATTTTCAAATCAGAGTTGGTGCAGAGTTGGTGCAGCAGTAAGCAAGCCAGGTTTTCTGCCTGACATCTCTGCAGTTGTCTGTAACTGGCATTTTAACCATGCTGGGAACCACCTATCCAAGTCTCCATTAATCTTAATTATCCTGATCATATTCACAAGTTGACACTCTTGTCAAAGTTACTAAACAACAAAATCGTCCCTCTGAATTACCTTACCCTAATTACAGACCCTGAGAGAAGGAAACAGCTTCCACTTTCCAATTTTATGACTGTCAAAGGTCCTGAATGTTTCCCTTTTTCCATCTTAACTTGTTTTGGCTCCCCTTCTCTGTTATTCCCAACACAGCATAGATAATTCTCTTTCTTTTTCCCAAGAGCTTTCTTCATCACCAAACATGACACAGCTGCCTCTGTTCCCCATTTCTGATTTGGAGATATCCTGTGCTATCCTTATGAATTAATGCTCTTCTTCAGGAGTTTGCATAGCCTTTCAAAACATTTCCTGACAGTGCAATAAACAGAAAATGAAATGATCAGAATATGCTAAGACTTAGAACTACGTAGTAAAACAGGTACCAAGAAGAGATAGATATTTCCTCCTCCCATAGTCTCATAGGCACCTCGCTGAAATACAGGAGCTCCCTGTGACTCCTCACTCCATTTCACCAAGACCAACATTTTGTTTTGTCATTTCAAAACTCTAGGTTCATCTGAGCATTTGCCGTCACCCAGAAAACAGCTGGTCTCTGCCTGACTCTACGAAGGAAAAGTTGATGCAGAGCTGGGTGCATTGCCAGCTGCAATGCAAGGGACAGACGTGTGAGGATGATCTGTTCCTTGTCTTAAGAGGCAGACCGTGAGCTGTACTTGACAGCACAAGCAGAAGTATGGGGATTTTCCTCCTCCAAATACTTGTGGTACAAGTACAATACTTGTAGAAGAACAAGTAGGTTCATACTTCCAAATAAATATACCCTGTGACTCTTCAGCATTTTTAATAGGCAACCCTTGTCTATTCACAATTAAATATAAATATAAAGCACAATTGGGAAAAGATGTGCTTTTATAACAGATGATTTTGCACCAGTACTGCAAGTTTCTGCACATTAATATCTTGCCAGCAAGAGATTTTTTCCATGGTCACTAACAGAGCCATCTGGTTTAATAGTCTTAGTCCATGTCTATTTAGACACAATTTCTTTCTAACCTTCTTATGAACCTAACAAAAAGACACAATTGACTGGTTTTAATTTACATTCTAAACAGTCCCCATGACAATTCAAGAAGGAGAAGTTATTTCAGTCTTGACTTATAACTAATATAAATAATTGTGAAATGTATGCATATGTCTGATTTTCCAAGTGCTTGGCTTTGATATATACATACATGTTGATATATAGGTTAAATGTAGATTATATACAACTTTTAAAATTATTCAACAATTAAAATATTCTTAGACTAATTATAATGCAAAAACCTTATGTCAATGCATTCACATTTCTCAGTGGAATATTTTTTCTATATTGTGCCATGGCAATGAACCCTTAAGGAATTTTCTAAGTAAGTGTGGCAAAAACATTGATTGTAAATTTATTTTTCTTATAATTTGTGTATGTTTTCTTTTTCTTCAGAACTTCTGCTCTTGATAGATGAGGGATTTAAACAATTCTTTTGACAATTATACCACAGATTCTAAGGTCAAAAGTTTCCAAAGTTTCAGGGTAGAATCAGACAGCAAGGAAAAAGTGAATGTATGCAAAAATATACAGAAAGCTTAGTGATCATGCATAAAAGCTGAAAGTGTATGCCACGTAGCTGTGAGAGCACTCAGAAAATGATCCTTTTGCTAAAACAATTTCAAGAAATCTAATATTAAAATTATAGCTCAAACTAGACATGGGATTTTAAAGGAAGATAATGAGGCTTTCACCACATGCTAGGACAGTATGTACTCCTTTGTCATAGGAATATATTTCAATATTTAGAATATTGATTAAGACTCCATCTGTTTTATAGCACTTAGTAGGAGAAGAGACTTCATTGTATTTATTCAGAGTATACTAAAAACTAGATCCTGTCTTTAAGGCAGGCAATATTATCCACATTATATTATTTAAATAATAGGCAGATTTTTTTTTTCCCTGACCATCTCAATGGCCACTTTTCCAAGCTAAATAATCTATGTTAGTTGAGATGCATAAATTGACATCAGCTCTCAGCTTAATTAGAGAATCAACAGTTTTGATTATTGCTTTTCAGTTTTTTGATGTCTTGCTTTTTCCTGGGCAATGGTAAGTAGACTTGGTAATCAGGTAGTCTGAACCAGGAAGGCAAGAGGTCCATCTGACTGGTCCAAACTTAATTTATCATCAAAAAAATGTCTAACTTCTACTCTCTTCAAAGGAGATTTGTAATGATTTTCATTGGAGTATGTGACTATGCTGTTCACAAGGCTAATATGTAAGAAGTACAGCTGTGAGCAGGAGTTTATTTGTTTTGTTTTGTTTTGTTTTGTTTTAAGCAATGGAATGATAATTAGGAGGTCATAGCAATAACAGCATCAGGTTTACATTTGTAAAATTACTAGGAATTTAAAGTTACATAGTTATTAAGTACTTTCAGAAATACTTCCACCATGAATATTTCTTGTGTCAGTATTATAGAAAATGTTTTCCTCCTAAAGTTTAGAATGTCCTGAAAAGCACAACACAGTTTTAAGTTTTCTTCTTGAAGAACAAATAGCATCTGTAATCACTGCAACCATCCCTGCAAATATTAGTATAAACAACTGCTACAGAGTGTTCAAATCTGAGTCATTCAGTTCACTGTAGAATAAATCCTTCAGCTTTGGAGAAACTAAATTTAAATAATGAGATTTTGCTAAAATGTGGCCTGATTACACATGATATTAAATGGCAATTACAGAACATACAAAACAAAACTCTGATGATATTTTTCATTTGAAGAAATCCTATTTTTTCCCTAAATTCTCTGCAGCAAATCATGTAAATTAATGATTTCTCTTCTGAATTTTGGAAATGTATTCTAAATAACTCAAACAAATAAAAAATATATATCATCTGCCAACTCTGTTCCTATGGCAATCTTAGATCCAGATGTAAAATGGATTTTTCCTAGCAAACTCTCATTGAAAAGAAAACTATTAGTTATCTTTAACTTATAGGTCCAGAGGAAATGAGATAAAGCAGAAAATTAGTTCAGATTTATTACATCTCAGTAAATGGTCTTCCTGTGTTAGCCAGAGTCACAGCTGGCACAAAGTTTGATGGCACTAAAACACACATGTCAGGTAGCAAGTAATATAGACTTTTTTCGTATCAGTGATCAAGCCAAAAACTATTTGCACAGATGAAGGTGGAGTTTGGGGCAAATTTATATTACTGGGTACAGTAGATACAGTGCTGAGGAAAGGGTTCTGTGGAAATCTCTCCTGGGAAGAGGTTGGGAAGAGACTTAGTTTAATTATCCTGAGTTCATGCCAAATATTAGGTATTATAAAGCATAATTCTCACACTGTGATTGATGTTCTCCATTTTGTCCTCAAGACTCCTGAAATAAGTAGGCATAAGGCAGGAAAAGAAAGCTGAGTATGGTTGCCTAAGCTAGACATGGTGTGACCTTATTGGAAGGGCAGATAGTCTCTGTAGCTGTCGAGAGCCTAAGCATGAATGTGGAACAAATACCTGTGACCTGTGTGGAATCGTATGTGCATTGGAGGCCCCAATCTCTCTTCACCTCCTGCAAGTGAGCTACGTGGATTCTCTTTATACTGAGTATAAAGTAAATAAAAAAACATTAAAACTCTTCTCTACTCAGATGTGTTTTGCCTCCAGTGAGGAATGTAAGAAATTCACTGTGGACAAAAAGAAATGAAAAACAAAATAAAAAAACCCTAATAATTAGACGTCTTCTGTCACCTTTGAGAGAGACGTTGCAGTTTGTATTCAACTACTCCCATCTATTAGATGTTTGCAAGAGATGTAAGAGACTTTATATTACATATAGACCATAGCATAGAATTACAAAGAGGGTTTGGATTCTATATTGCCTGAATAGAGTTTACCCACAGATACTGTTAACATATACTCAGATTGCCAATATAAATCAAGGGCTTTTTAAACGTTACTCCAAAATAAAATCCTAACTCATCTATATCTACAGAGGCCAGTCCTCCTACAATGCTGCTAAAAATTCTTGGAACTTTGATTAGGTGTGTACAAGAAAGGCAAAGGTTTCTTCTCCAAGGGTTTGAGATAATCAACTGTCTCAATTTTCTTCTTAACGTTAATACACAGGTAGGCATCTATTTCATATTGCCAATCTAAGTAACTTGCCCTGGACTCAAAGTTACTCTGAGCAAAAACAATTGTATTGGATGTAAGATATCCCTTACGAGACCAAAGACTGTAAATTCAACTTAACTTTTAACTTCTATTTTTGAAAATGTTACACTCCACAAGATTATGTTTATTAAAAATCTGATTTATGTTCTGAACACTACAGTCACCATTTATTTCTAACAGAAGTTGGTAGTACCTCAAAAAAAAATTCTGATTCATGTACTTTTGCACAATAAGTTTTCATTTTCTGTTATAAAACAAGTAGGAGAAATTGAGTAATATTTTTGAAAATACAGACTGTTGCTATCAAATAATGCTATAATTTATGGGTCATTTAATTTAATCAGTGACCAGATTTCTCAGAAACATAATTGTTGTCTTACTCTCTTCTCATTTTAGTTAACAATTATTTTCCATGGGCATCAATTGGAATGGTACCAAAATCATCATTTCATAAGCAATGTAAACAGAATCATGTGATTAATGAATCTGAAGCCTCATTTTATACTTTAGTTTAAATATTCTTGACAAAATTCAAGTTTTGTTTGAAATGGAAAATATTATTAAAATATGAAAAAAAAAAGCACAGATAGCAATCTGTGCCAAGTGAATGTCATTTTTTTCTGTTCCTCTCTAAAATTCCTGATCAGCCTTTGACTATTTTGGCGAGCACAGCAAGGAAGCTGATTGAGTAGTCTAGTAGAGATATGGATTGACTTAATCATTGATCAAAGTTTAGGATGAGGAAATGTGAGCCTTCTTTGAGGAAAATCTCAAGAAGAATCACTGATGCAGTTAGTATTAAATGTATATCAAGGTAAATTTGATTACAGGTTGACTATATTTAACAATACTTCAGGCAAAAATGAGAACAAATTTCCAGAGTTATGCGTGGAAAGATGCTAGATTTCTGTATTTTCATGTCTATTTGTGATACATTTGGGTTTAAACCATAAATATTATATCTTTGTAGAGACGTTTCTGCATAACTGATCTGCCTTGACTCAAAGGTGTTAATCTTTAATGAGAGCAGAACAAAAAAATAAAAAGGCAAGGTGATGGTTTGATATAAATGCTCATCTGCTGACAAAAGCCTGCTAACAAATCATGCCACATGAAGATCTTACTACTACAGGCAGGAATAATAAAGAATACATGAACAGAAACAAATAAACAAACAAAATTCTGGGAGAATGTATATACTTACCAGGCAGTTGAAACATTATTTGGGTGAAATGTTTTGTTTTGTTTTTTTATTTTACATCACAATAATTAAGAAATCAGTACTCTTAAATGTCATCAAAGAAGAAAAGTAATCCTAACAGATTTTTTTAATATCAACATGTGCATAATAGTAATTTCTAGAACACAAACTGTATCCCAGAACTATGTTTCTGTCTGGATTCTGCGATACTTCAAAATCAGAGTTAAGGCCAAATGTGTGAATCTCCACCACAGGGAACAGAATATCCCTGAACAGCATGTTCATTAAGAAAAGCATATCAAAATTCAGTGTCTGATGTGAAATATATGCTACACACATGCTGGAATAAATAATGACTGTGATGGCCTGAGAACCATCATTAATATGGATAGACATGCCAACATGTTAATCACTTTTTCATTTGTTTGTTTGTTCTCCTGTAGCTCAGAGACTCAAGTGCAAATAGTGAGACTGAAATTATCCACACTAGGCAAATATGTGAGGCACTCCAAGCGTGCAAAACCAATTAACTTACTATATGGTTTACCTATAGCAGATATTACATGGGGAACACCAGCAATCAGATAATTTGACAAATTATCCAAATATATTTTTCAGAGATGGATAAATTTTGTGGACTACAGAACCTGAGTGAGGCTGGTTCTTATGTTCCAGCCATATAGATGTTGCAGTTCTTTGTCTCTAGAGCCATCAGGGAGCAGGGAGTCTTAGCACTTTTTGCAAGACATAGACCCCTAAATACACACACACATTAATATTGCTGACCACACAAGTCAACACAGAGAAGAGCACCTTTTTTGAACACCCCACATACAGTGCCAACAGGAGCAGCACAGCCAGACCACTCTCTTCCTCCTCAGTGGTTGACAAGGATTTAAAATCATTAGAGGAACATGTGCATGGATTTCTCCTGCATCTGGGACTCAGTCTATCCAGCAGCTGCTCCAGACCCGTGTCTCCAGCACCTGGATCTCCTAGGGGACTGTGGTCCCAAGCCCGTGAAGGGACTCATATCTCCTATCCCACTCACCGGCTAATCCAGTTTGAAGCTGGCTAGCATTTCCACACATGCAGCAGAGTCAAGAGTACGCTCATAAACAAGACAGGTAGAAAAACGGATTTGAGAAGAATATAGGATGGGCTGTAGTCCACCTGTCTACAAGTGGCCAGACACTAATATGCTCTTTGCCTCTATTTTCCCAAGCTTATTCCTCTCCAGTCCTGCTTGACTCCTCCCTTTGCCTATCTTTGTTTCTTCTCCTAAATATCCCATAATAATCCCTTGCCTGTCATAGCTCCTCTGATTCTTGTCAGGTCTCCATGTGAATTTGCTTAGCCTTTAGTCAGCCTTGGTCTAACAGGATCTAAATTTAGCTTACAAAACTAGCATGTACAACACTCTTTCCTTACAACTGCTTCAAGCTGGTACACATGAGATCATACAATAGTGCAAAACCAGCTAATGGAAATTTGGCTGCAAGTCTGGCTTATTCCATTTGGTACTTCAGGGTTCCCTACCAAGAAAACAAGATAGGAGATTTCACTTTGCTAAAAGAAATACTACATTTTAGGAAATATTATAAGCCCTCAAGAAAGCCCCATATTAGGCGAAAAAAAAATATGTTTCGGACTTGTGAGTACATATTTTGGAACAGGAGAATACAGGATGTATCTCAGTGTGTTTGTTTATGAAGAGAGTTATTGGCGGTGTATTTTCATTTGAATGCAAGTAATTGTGCTTTTTGATGTAACAAGAATATATATAAGACATACAGAATACATATTAGAGATCATAACTGTAACTGTAAACATAACTGAAGACCAAGAACCTATTTGCCCACACAAAAATATACCCACACCAAAATTCTCTCTGCAGCTATGCTTTCCTTTGGCTACTGCTTTCCAGCTCCACTCCAAACATAGCCTTAAGTTTTCTGTCAACCTAACCCTAAGCTTAACTGAAGATAAAAAAAATCACAACGAAGTTCTCCTTTCAGCCCTTGCTTTCTTTGAACAGTCTCTTTTACAAATCCACTCCAGCTGCAGCCCTAGTCTCTCCTTCTCTACCTTAACTCAAACTTAATATAAGAGATTGAGTTTTAACATGTAGTTGTAATGGAAAAAAAATATATATATTCTGTTATCCCTCAGGTACTAGAGAATCTTTATTGATAAAACCTAGCTCTCAAAATTTCTCCTTACAGGCCCATGCACCTTATGCATTTTTAATATGTAAAATCTTACCAGTGCACAGCTATGGGAAAGTGAGGTGGTAATAGAAAAATACCATATATTTAAAATCACTGGGCTGTAGAGAATTTTCCCAACAGGATAAACTGGGCACAGGCCTTAGTGGGAGAGTGCCAAAAGAACAAGACTGCCTGGAAAACACTAATGCCAGGAGATCCCTTCCCGTTATACTGAAGGTTAAATCATCCGAACAAGCTCCATCATATGAAAGGTTTGCTACCCCCAGCAGAGGTCAGTTCATTCCCTGGAAGCAGTAGAGATTAAGTGAGACAGAAAATTCCACTTGAACTTGGTTAAGCTGAGTTCATGCAAAGCCAAGCCAGTTTGCTCTGACTTCAAATTCAGACATATTAGAGATATTTTATTGATGTCCTATGAATTCTGAAGACAAATGATAATACTCTTCAACTACCTTCAAAATGACATTACTTGCAATACTGTTAGTCAGCCTAACTCTTACATTATCCTTTTATACCTTTACTATTATTAGTAAAGTACACTCAAAGATATACAGAATATGGAAGTGATAAGTTGGGAAACTAGCACAATCAGTTACTTAAAAACAATACCAAGTAAACATATTCAGTTTGGATACAGACTGCAATAAAGCAGAGCATCATAAGTATATGTTCTCTTTTTGTAATGAGTAGTTCTATTAAAGGCTGTTTAACTGCTCATATTTCATGAGATTAATCATGGATTTCCAGGGCCTAAAAGACTTCTGTGACAGGGAACTGTGTTTATTCTGTTCTTTCCATTTATCAACATATCTAGCCAGTTGCTTTTTTCATTATTTTCCTCCATCTTTTTGGCATTTGTCAAAAAAATCCAGTCCTAGGCAATACTTGTAGAAAAGGGACCTTGAAAGTGATTATCTCCATGCTGTCTTATAGCTAACAAAGTCTATCACATTTTTCTGAGGATTAGAAAAGGATTAATTTAATCCTTGGAGATTTTAAGTTTGATTCACCAACAGTTTGTGCCAAAAGCACTGAATTCTAGTTTATTTTCTGGGCTTAAAGGTCTTAGAAGTCAACCAGACAGTTAATATCATTCTCTGCAATGCCACAATTCCTTTCCAAGTTTCTTATGACTCTGACTGTGCTGCAACCCAGTTTTCTTTCTTTTTCTTCTACTTATCCTGTAATGAAACAGCAAAATATTATCCTGTATTCTCTCTTTTTTTTTTTTTTTCTCCAAAAAAAAATCATCCTTTTCTGGTAAATGGAAATTCTGGTAAATGGAAAGAAATTTCTGTATGACTAATAGCAAAGTTACATAGTTAGTAAAGTATAACAAAACTGAAATAAACAAAATCAGCAATGAGAAGGGACTGTGTTGAAAAATACATATAAAATCTTCCCATCAGCTTTGTATTTTGCCCAAGACAAGGGCAATCTAGTCCAAGTTGGGCATGGAGTGGTCCAACCAGAACTCACCCTCTTCATGTTCCCTGTGACTGTAGTTCTCAAAGCAGCTTCAGAACTTCTGAAGTACTTTGTGTATGCGAAGGGGCCAGGCATTCATGTGAACCTGTAAGTCTTTAGTTTATGGTACATATAAGTTCCATAGGCTGTGGGGAGTGCACCAGGAAACTCTAAGGATCTCATACACTGCTGCTTTCTTGTCTTGTGATTTACCATTCCTCCAGAAAGTCATGATGGTATTCTCAGAAAACATCTCCAAAGAAGCAAATCAAGGCATCACTGTTATTATTTTAATAGAAGAGTACGCTTTCTAATTATCAGGAAAAGCAATTAAAGTAACAGTTGTATACCAAGAAGCAGAATAAAGGTCAGGATTCTAAATTGGTTGTTAATTATAGCAGTGCAGAAGCATACAGAGATAGAAACCAATAATGACTCAAGGACAGAGGTATGTGAATAAAGGTTATGGCTCAAATAGAGAGGAGGAAAAAATATAATTATTCAGAGTATAATTAGACAAGTTATTTGCTGTTTCTATGAAAAAATTTTGACTGCCTTTTTTAAAAAAATGATAATAAAAGAAAAAAAAAAGATGCTTAATAGCTACTCCTTGACTTGCAAGCAAATGAAAAGAGCCCTATTTTTTTCATATTTAAAGTAACTTAAATAAAAAATAGGTTCACAAGTGCATTTACAAGTCAAACACTGAAGGAAGGAGAAGGCCAGAAAGACTGAAGAGAATTTCAGTACTTCTTGGTTCTTAATTATTTCCTAACATCTTATCTCCTAAAGTTTAATTAAATACAATTGAAAATGGACATCTTACATATCAAACAACGCAGAGAATTTTATGTACTTTCCTACAGTTTTCAAAACATCTCATACCTTCTGCATATGCATCTGGAATCCCATATGCATTCCTGAAAAGCATGCAGAAAAACATAAGCAAGTAGTAAATTCTCATTTGCAGTAGGCAAAGAGAACTTCCCTCTGGTGTCACAACCTTTAGGATGCATCCATATTTATTCAGTTTCATAAATACTTCCATTGTAGAGAGCATGTTCCAATTGCAGAAAGCGTGTTCATATCGTATTTGTCTTTAAATATAAGAGTCTAATTTCAGCACTACCAGATTTCAATAGTTATCTATATCATTCTTTTTATTTTCCAGTTCCTAAGATAGTTACTCAACAATTGCTCCAAATGTCTATTCTGCAATTGCACATAAAATTGAACATATGAATTCCTTAACAGATATTTTACATCATAAATTCTCTTGTAGACCAAAACTCAGGATAAACTTGGAAAAAAAAAAGGAATACATGTTTTAAGAAATAGTTGAATATAGTCTAATAGGGACCACATTTTTACTTTCTTTAATATCTTGTCTTTCTCTAGAGAAACAGATTTATTAGTCTTTTTCAATGGCAATGGCTGGGTAGAAGAGTCATCTTGACCACTTTACCACTTTACTCTGTTTCTTCATGAGATCAGAAGGCTTTGCAAATTATCATTTAATCACTTAATTAAAGCTTTTTTTTTTTTTCCTTTTTTTCTAGTGAGTTTTAAGTCCCACCAGTTCTTTGGAACAAAAATCAAGACCTTAATGTATTTCAGCATTTCCTCCTCTGTCTGGAGTCCACAGTTAATAACGTTCTCAAACTTCTGATTTTTTAAAAATTTCTGGAAGTGATGGTTGTAAATCATAACATATAAAGAGTAGGAGATCAGGAAACCACATTATTTTCCTTTCAAAATTATTAGGACATCATTCAGTCCTAATCACAGGGCATTTCCTAGCAGCTAACAGCCCAGTGGAAGATAGAAGTTTCTCAGTGTGGAAGATTTGAGTTTCTCACTTGGCCATTACTGGCAGGAAATGCCTGACTGTTGCATCATTACTGCTACTGTGAACAGTGAAAATTTAAAAGAAATGAAAACCACAAGTCAAAGTCTTGAAGTATTCAGTGCTGCAATTGATGATGCCATATATATAATACTTTTCTTGCAATGTAGAATGAAGTCTTGCCTTACCTTTTTAGTGGTGGACCAGAAATGCTCAACCCAGATGTCATACTGCCATTATAATTTGTGAGGTAAGAAAGAAGTAAATTTTGTTTGAATAGAAGTTACTAAAATGGTCTTAAGCTCTTCAGCAAAAGGTAGTCCTTCATACACCTCATAATGTGCAATTCAAATTTTCAACACATAATAAGATATTTTTATTTCCTTCACAAGTCTTTCACTTGGATCCTTAGCTCTCCTTGTCACCCATGAAATGCTAGGAAATGTCCTCTCCAGAAGCAATTTAAGAGTTTAGCCTTGAAAAACTATTATTTATTTGATCTTGCCAGGATCAGCAACTGATATATCTTCTGTGTAATGACAGTCTTCAGCATATAACACGAAACTACTGGGTTCAGTTTTTGAAAAATATCCTAATTTTTTTGATTTAGGAGACTGATAACAGGATAAACCTTCAACCCTTTTAGTTCTAGTGTTTAGCTAAGAGCGAATTCACAGAGGCAAGAATTTGTGAGTGCATATCACTCATCTTGGAATATGCAAATTTGAGATTCTTAACTGAGTTTCTATTGTAAATTCTAGATGAATTTAAATTATTTCCTGAATTTCAAACTATTTTAAAATCTCTCAAGAAGGATAACCAGAAATAAATAGTAACCTTCACAAAAAAATTAATATGATTTTTTCATATCAGGAAAAGATTAAATATTTTCCATATGGAGCATATTAGCAGCACCTTCTTTTATGAGTAGAAGACACTTTGCTTGTGTTAGTCTGAAATTTGGTACAAGCTTTTACATGGAAAACTGATGGTTTCATGGTGGTTCATGAAATTAGCACTTAACACTAGTAAGAGGATTTACACCTTATTTTTTACACATCTTTAGGATAATGCACCTTCATTAATAACTGTTTTCTCATTTGAGTTTTTGCAGTCTTAATGATCCAAAGACATTTAGCATTTTATTTCATGTCTTTAATGGATATATAAACACTCTGCACACTGTAAGTCTATATAAACACTCTAAACTTAAGTAATCAAGAAAAGTTAATTTGTATTATGACAATGAAACCAACTGTCCATTTTAAAAGTCCTTGGAAGAAAATTTCCATGTAGGAATTTAAAAATCTGTAAATGTCATCACCTCTATTTTGATGTCTAAAAATACTAGGATCAGAAATTTTGTGTTGTCAAAATAATATTTTCTGTAATTCAAAGGATTAGTTTCTTCCTTGGTTTTGAAGCAGTATTTTAAAAACTACCAATGAGAAGAATTGCAACTAGTGGACATCAAGATCTAGTTTTCAGATCTTGAGGCATTTTATATCACATCTGGAGGCACATTTTATATATATCCTAACACTTTTATTTTCTTCCTTTTTTTTGGATTTATTAAGAAGCAGAAGTAGTAGGAGGTGCTATTTCTTTAAATTCTTTAATTAATAAAGAATATGTATGCTAGTAGAAATAATAAGTAAAGCTTTATTGACAACTTATGCTGATGGGTTTTAGATATAATGGACAGATTTATATTTTTGCCTGTCATTTTATAATACTACTAGGACTATAAATAATATTTAATGCTATAATTTCATATCCTAATGCAGTATGTAATCCACAAGAAGAAAACAATTATTTCTGAGAATCTGGAATATCTTTGATAATTATATTAGCAACCAGAGATATTGCTGATATAAAATATCTCTACTTTTAATGAGTCAGAAAGCACCAATGCTCTTCTCCATCAGTGATAGCTATCCTCAAGTCATTTAAAGTTTGTCACAGAACTGTTTCTAAAATACGGATTCCAGATCATACTTCTTCAAATCAGTATCACAGAAAAGGTACCTTTTTTCTACCTACCCCGGGGATTGTGCAAAGAAGATGATCCCAGGAGCAAAAGCCATCAAAATGGCTCCAAGACATCTTTGAGTGTTACTAAATCTGGACTCCTTAAGTGTAAATTTCAAATCACATTAAAAAATTGCTTGATTATTTCCCCCAATTTTTATGAAGCTGAAAAAGATGAGTCCCATTTAGAGATGGAAAAACAGAGAGGCAAATCTTACTCCCAATTAAGAAAAAAAAGAACTGTCTCAGGTTTTCTATGAAAATTAATTCCTTAAGCTTTCATAATTAACAAAGAAATAATATTTGTTGGCTTTTTTTTTTCAAGACTCAAATGATGCTTTATTGATAAAAGCAGAGTCCCCATATGTTCATCCATCCATCCATACATGCATCCATCCAATCTATCATTCTGAAGGACCTTACATTAGGGCTTATATTATTAGAAAGAAATGGCTCAAGAGAAGAGGAAAAGTGCATTGAAATAATTAATTATGAGGACTTAATCCCTGACCGAAGAGGAAAAGTGCATTGAAATAATTAATTATGAGGACTTAATCTCTGACCTGTATTTTAGGGGGTTTAATTTGTATTAGCTGGTCCCACAAGTGAACAAAATTAGCTACTGAAGCACATAGTGCTCCTAGAACACATCTTGCAGTGCAGTTTCACAGTTAAGAAACCTCATTTATGTGTTCCTCCTCAATTTTCCTCAGCAGGGTGTGGGAACAAGAGACAGATTACACAGATAAAATACAATCCTTCTGCACACTACTAACATAAATGTCCCTTTAGGTAGCATAAGACATAACAATGATAGAGTAGCAAAAATGAGTTCATGGAAAGTCAATGATAAATGTAAGATTTTATATATTTAAAGGAAAGCAGTACCCTTTGCCACCTGCTCTAGATGTCCCTGCTTGAATATGGAGTGTTGGATTAGATGATCTCTAGAGGTCCCTTCCAATCTCAACCATTCTGTGATTCTGTGATTAAAACATTTAGGAAAGGAATGACTACTTTTGGTTTTAATTAGAAATCACTGTAGACTAGCAATCTTATTCATATCAAAAGAATTTTCATTCTTAAGGATTCCTGTTTAAAACCTTGAATTTCTGTAAGATAAGGAAAATATAGATTCAAATCTTGTGTTTATAAATCTGAGCTTTATTCCTTTGTGGGAAGATTATTGTATCGGGAAAGGGACCAAATAGAAATAACTAAATTCAGCAAAATTTGGCTGAATTCAGCAAAAGAGGAATGGATAAATCAATCACATCATCCCTTATTGGCAAGTGGCACAGTTAAGCAAGAAATTAATATGTGTCAAGCTATCTACTAATTTAAAGCATGAGCAGCAGCACAGGGAAATGTAACCAGCTATGTAACTGGCACCAGGTCTAGTACATAAAGACCACCATGATGAATTTGTTAAACAGCATGATGAATTTGTTAAACAGCATGAACTTTTTGTATATGCTTACATGGCAAATGTTGAAGTAACCTTAAGTCCAGGTAAATCAATACCTGTGGTATGACTTGAGCCTGGAATCTGATAAGTATTCAATAAGAACATACCTGGAATTGCATTCCATGGTGGGCAAGAGAAATAAAATAAATCGCGAAGAGGGGAGGGGAGGGGAGGAGAGGGGAGAGGAAGGAAGAGGAGAGGAGAGGTATAAAAGATCATTTGGACATGGGTTAGCTGAGAGACTTGAAAATCCTCAGAGTGAATTCTTATGATTCAACAGTAAAATGAAGAAGAGTTTTTAAAACAAGGTTAGCTTTCTTATTGAAAATAAATCATTATAGGGAACCTAATAAAACACACCTGCCTCCCTCCTCTGTAAATTAGATGAATTCATATCCATTGAACTCCTGATAGCAAATCTATGATATAACTGGAATGTTTCTTCCTAACACTGGAGACAATGTAAGCAATTTCATGGGAATAAAGGAGAGAAGAATGGATGAAAATCCCAAGAAATCTGTATAAATCAAAGTGTTATATCTGCTACAATAGGTGCTATAAGTATCCTATAGTCTGTTAAGGGGAAGCAAAATGATGTGGCAGATTCTGTAAGTCAGCCAGATAGACCAGTAGCTCATCATGACATAACTGACACCAGAATCTAGCCTAAGCATCACAAAATATGCAGACTCTGATATGAAAGCCAGCAAATCCTAAAAAGTGCCTTTTCTTTCTTTGGGAGAATTTCTTTTAAACCATGAAGTGTACTGTACTTTCTCCTCATGGTTTTTAAATTGGTGTTTTCTGTTGTGTGAATTTTTTTTTTGCAATCAATTGGGTGCAAACTCTTAAAAGTCCAAGATTACCTAAAAGAAACTGTTTCCACAAAGTCATCATAGACCAGCTATGAGAACTGCTTTTCAGCTGCTATTCTACTCATTAGTGTCACCCCAGCTCCTCAAATCTGCTTAATCCTATTAAAACCTATGCAACCATTTTTTTTTCCAGAAGGTAGATCCCAAAGCCACCTCCACTAGTACCTGGCCAGTGCTAGTCACATTTTTTATATAAATATGTAAGGCTAATCTAGTCTTAGTATGATTGTAATAGGTAGTTCTAGAAGTCCATACTGCAAAAGAGAAAAGAAAATTCAACTATTTGTTTCAAATCTAGCTCCCCTTTTGAGTACATTTTCTTGGAGGATTTCATACATGCTTCCTTGAGGATTTTCATATAATATTAATATTTCTTCCTTGATTTATTCACAGAATGAACACATTTATTCACAGAATGAGAACAGTTTAAAAATGGGTAATATTTTCTTTTAAGATTAAAATTTAAACTAAAATTTAAACTAAACTTAACATTTTAAAATTTAAAATTTAAACTAAACTAACATTTAAACTAAAATTTAAACTGGAGATCTTGGTAGATCTGACTTCACAAAATCAAGAAAGATTTAGACCTATGTGCTACTTAACTAGATCTGTTAAACCGAGCATTGTCTTTTAAATTAAGACTTTCACATTTAGCTTTGCTTAATAGTCATTCCTGTTCTTGGAAAATAATGCAAGGACTTAATAGATTTAGCAGTATGAGAAATAAAGCAAGCTGCTAACTTGCAGGGCAGGAATAAGTTTAGATGATGTTCTTAGTCAGCTCAAGATGAGGTAGAACTAAGAGCTTAATATAAAGCCAATATGGCCTCTTCACCATATCAGCTTTCAACATGAACTTTATCACAGGTCACAATGATTCAACTGTTTAGATCAGATTATTTTGCTCTAGTTTATAGTAAGCCTCAGCTGTGCTGTGCATGTCTTCCATCTTCAAAATCATGATCTGTTCTACCATTTCAGTGGGACTACTGTCACTGCACATTGTTTTGATAGTGATATATCTTACTGAAAATAACACTGCATAGTGATTTACATTGACAGAACTTAAAGCATATAAGCAGAATATTCTCAAAGGTACATAATCAATAGCATCTGTTGCAATTCTGGTATTTCCTTTACCCCATTTATACCATTAATGTCTCTGCTGAAGCTTTATTATAATAAACGTTTCCAGGAACTTACCCTGGCATCAACTTGCAGCTGATATACTACCTCTACAGTACTAAAATTTAAAATCTCAGAGGAATGAAACAGTATTACTACTTTATTGTTCTAATACTCTAGTTACCATGATAAATATCATGAAGAAAGATACTTAGTATTACCCTCTGTATCATCTTCTCATTTTGTGTAACTCAGAATAATAATGGCAAGTATTTTCAAGGATAATAAAAAAGTCTTATTTCCTTGGTAAATATGGTAATTAGGCACAGCTTTCTGCAAGAAAAAAATAAAATATGCAATAATGTTTAAATATTAAAATCAAGTAACCCTTTCAGAAAAACATTGCGTAAAAATAAATATTATCAAGAACTACTTAGGACAATATGACTAACAAGTAAAAAGATATATGTTATTCCTAATGAAATGTGTGAGTATATATTTGCATTAATTCTGTGATGCATTTTTTGAGATAGAGTATTCACTAGGAATTTAAAAGCTCAATTGAATACAAAAAGATTTAGTTAAAGATTGGCAGGTAGAAGATAAGCTGGAAAAAATCTGATAAACTAGAGGCCTTCAGTTGAACAGAAATGAGGAGGAATTATGTTTAATTTAAATCATAAGGTATGGTTTGATTTAGTTTTAATAAATATATCAGACAATGAATACTCCAACTATTTTCATTTAAATAATGTATTGTCTTGTCACATTATGGTTTATGAATATATATGTGATATAAATGCCACCTAAATTGTTAAGTATGAAACAGAGTCATAATTGTTTCAAATGGTTACAAATAAACAAATCCTTAATATGTAATGTCTTCAGATAAGTATGTGAGTAGCCAAGGCAACTCTCCTTTAGGTAGGTGAAGGATATCCTTTGCTGAAGCAAGCTAAAAATTTTAACTTCTTTCAAGGTGATATGCTAAGACAAGATGACTGCACTCAATAAGAGCAAATGAGTTGTTCTTTGAAGCTTATCTCTGAAAGTGATATGCAAAATAAATGGAAAAGAAAGATGACTTTGTCAGTGGTATTTTGTGTGTACAGGATTTGGATGATGATGTGTGTGTCTGGGAAGCCAAAACAAAGTATGTATCTTCATGTACTGAAGAACTGAAAAGAACTATTGCATATCATTTATATCAGTTGCATAAAACTACTTTATGACAGTACTGAGTAAGTCATAATCTCAGTTGCATACTGAAGTGGGTATGTATGAGACCTGCAAAAATTCTACACTATTTACATTATGCAGCAGCTATGTTCTACCAAGGGGTATGTCTGGATTAACTATAATTCAAATTGTACTTCAGTAATCATTTTTAAAGTGTCACTTCACTGACAATTTCAAATTATTTTTAAAAAGAAGAAAGAAAATAAATCCATGCAATATCATTACAGCTAAAAGCAAGGATATCAGTATTTTCAAGGAAAAAGAACATATTTTGGGAGTAAGAAAGAAAAAAAAAGATTAACTTGTTTCATTTCTAATTTTGTTTCCTTTCCAGAATTCTTTATTGAGATTATCCTGTCATTAAAATCAAAATTGTATTTTATGGCTGTCCAACTGACTTTAAGATCACTTAACCTTTAAGATGCAGGAGTAGTGGAGCATTGCTACAGCAGCTGTCATTCTGAAATCTGAGATTACTTTCTAGGTATAGTCCACCACCTAAATATTGATGGATAGTTATACTTCTGGAAGGAAGTAGGTGGTCCATAGACAGAAAAAGGTGCATCAGGACTGGAGAAAGACACTTGGTGAGTGATGGACTCACTATGTTTTGCTATGAACATACTTAAAGCATCCCAGATGCCTCAACCATGTCAGCAAGAGTCTTGCTGAAGCCATGGACATCTATTATGTTTAGAGTAGATATATCCCTATGCCATCTTTTCCCATGAGCATAAAAGCTTTACTTAGAGTTTTTAGTCCTATTCTTAGCATTATCACTAAGATCATGCAGAGCTCTGTTCAGACTGCAAATATATTCTTAAATCTCATTTGGGAGATTTATATCATATATTATCTTAGACAAATAAAAATTGTAATAAGAGCTGCAGGCCCCTCAAAATCAGAATGATGTAGGTACAATTCTGAAAATGACTAGACAAAACCTCTATAAAGAAAATATAATAGCAGCTTCCATATGACATATATCATTACTTCAGAGAACAATGAGGGCAGGCTTATCTCTTATTTGTAATAAAACTCAGGTTCCTCTTTCTGTATCTTCAATTTCTATTTATACAAATATTTGTTTCTTAGGTTTCTAGTGGTATTTACTTCTAAAACTTACACTCTAAAATTTCTCAAAAGATGTCATGCACTGTTCAATGCTTCCATGACAAGTGCAAACCAAAATAGAGGTGAAACGTGGGCTGGTGGCAGGAAAGAATATCAAGAATACATTATGCTATACTCTAGAATTGTTAGCTGATTTTAAGGAAAATTAAAGAAATACAGTAACATAGTGCAAGAATGGAAGCTAGATAATATAGCATTTCCACATTATGAGAATCACAATTTTTCTTCAGAGGACCCAAACTTTTTCTTAATTCCTAGGAAGACATAGGTATTTTTAAAAAGGTAAGGAGTACCTACACAGCTGCTCATGGACTTAGTTTCCCCCACCTACTATCACAGGCTTTCTGAAGAACCCATGCTTTTGAATTTTCTTGCAAATGTTACCTACCTTCTGAAGGGTCCTGTAAGGAAGATATGCAGTCAAGTATATATGACTTGTAAATCCATTACAAGATCCATTAAAGAATGGACTTAATGTTACAGTAAAATAAATGCTCCTACATTAACAGACACAAAAAGAGGCATAGAATTCAGAAACTTTTCCCATGTTTCCTCTGCATTTCCTTTCCTCTTTTTTTGCAGGAGTTATCAAAATAGATATTACTTTTAGAAATCCATTTTAAACAGTGTCATTAAAATTATTTCTCCATGATTTTCCCTATATTACAAGCTTAGATTTCATTTTGCATTGTCCAAGCATCAACTTAAAATTACAACAGTAGTGACACATAGCTATGCATAGCTATGCATTTTTTGATATCTTGATTGATAGGTATAAATTGATGACAATTAAGTAAAGATTCTGTTTTATAGTGGTTATTAAACTTTCCATATAATTTGTCTAGTGTTCTTAAGTTTTCATGCATTATTCATACTCAAAAAGTGGTTCCTTAATGGAAGAGGTCTTTTGAAATCTACCTGACCAAAATTATTAAAAGTAGAAATAGAATGAAAATGACAAGCATCAGTTAATAACTTAAATACTACAGTGACAGTCAGCTATGCAATATAGTTAGACATTATAAATACAGTACTTATAACACATATTTGGGTCACCATTGCTTTAGAGAGATAATTTCCAATCCAGGACAAAGAGAAATGGTTAGAAACCTATTTCGACATTAAAAATGTCTACCTGCTTTGAAATAGCTGAGTTGAGAGGGGTTCCACACTCTTTATTAAACACTTAAAGACTATTTAAAGACTGAGACTTTTAAATTGGGAATTTGACTCTATTCCAGATATTGTCCTACCTTTTAAGTGTCTTTGTGAGATCAGCTCTGGCTTATGTATGGAAATAAATGACATGCTTTTCCACTAGGTAAGTTGTAAGCATGCCTAAAAGAAAATGAATCTCCAATAGTCTGAATTCTAAGTATATGGAGATGAGAAGCTTTTACAGAGATCCTCAGTGTTTTATAGGTACTTTTAGGACTAGCAACCATTACAGCTTAATGGGTTTTTTTTTGTTTGTTTGGTTTTTTTTTTTTTTTTTTTTTGGATCCCTTTATTGTCTCTAAGTCTAATTTTAGGCACTAAAGAAGGAGCTTTGTGACCTTATTTATTTTCATGTATGACATATGGCAGTGCAACCTAATATATAAAAAAAAATGGTTGAAATAAAGGTAAACATGAAAACAAAATATTTCACTGGATATGTACAGAATCACAGAATATTTAAGGTTGGAAGGGACCTCTAGAGATCATCTAGTCCAACCTTCCTGCTCAAGCAGGCACACCTAGAGCATGTGGCACAGGGTGGCATCCAGGTGGGTTTTTGAAGACCTCCAGAGAAGGAGACTCCACAACCTCCCTGGGCAGCCTGTTCCACTGATACTTCTATTACATCTGTCTGGTCTTTCATACGTTGGAAGTATTTTGCTTATATCACAACAAGAATCAGAGCTCTGCCTCCCCGAGCAGGGAAGCCTAACAGAGGACAACTGGCTCAGCACTTACTACAGAGGGTAGTAGATGTATATATATATATAATATATATATGTACTCTGATACGATACAGTTTAAATAATTTTTCATTGACTTTTGGAATGTCAACTTTTAATCTTAATTTCATAGAGGAAAATTTTTCAATCTTTCCTTCTCCATTCCACAATTTTCAGGACAGAAATCCACTTTCCATTCCCTCAATCCCAACATTAATTCAGTCTGAGACATCATGTGCAAAATAAACACGATTTCCTTTGTTTTGTCATAATATCTAGTTCTATTTCTCCTTTTTCTTTAAATTTTCACATTTATACCACAGTTGGAATACTTTCTTCCACTTACCATTCTTTAGGTATTTCTTATGGAAGTGCACATGAGAAAAATAATACATAATTACTGATGCATAATTACTGATGTTTAAGCTTAAGTCCTCAAAAAAGTAGGTCACTCACTCCCTAATTAATGTATAAGCTATTACAATTTGTTATGGAAGAGAGATCTCTGGAGCTATGCTGATGTGGACATACACATATTTTAATGGGACAAGTCTGTCATAGGACCGAATTTCTTTTTCTAAATGCAGACTAACACTATAGATGTTTTACCAGTCTATTTTTCCTTTAAGATTTATATATCCAAAATCAACTCTTCCAGAAAAATAGGGTCTGTAGATGAAGAACTGAAGTAAAAGTCAATCTATTTTAAATTAAAAACAGGGTAGTTTAATTGAACTCACTTTAGCTTGCTGAATCTGCAGAGGGATATAAAAATAAAGCAGACAGCTAACTTACCAAGCAGGTTCTCCTAATCTCATAGAGTATTAATTATGTCCCTTGTAATGAGAAAATTCTATTAGCTATTGCATTTGAAATTACTTGAAAAAAAATAGAAAAGAGCTTATTTTAACAACTATTTTGTCTTCAAAGTTTTTAATTGAACAATGACATGTAGCAACAAATGACATGAAGCAACATATATATATGCATAAGTGTATTGAATTCAAGCTCAGTATTTGGGTGACTGGATATACATTTGGACATGCATTTAGACAGTTATGTGTTTCTTTTCATTCATAAAGTGATAGTTTTCCTCCATTATAGCTCAGTCAATCAAACAAGACTTCCAGTGTTAAACAATTTGTATACAATGGATACTTTCACTGTGAAAGAAACAAGATAAATATCCAGCCAAAATCATTTACTTTCTCAACCCCCCAAAATTTTCTGCAACTGAAATTAGATGCTGAACAGTATCTAAACTGCTACATTAAAACTTTAGTCAAAAAGTATAATCTAAGTTAGAATCTGGTCCTTCAGAGACTTAAGTACTTCAATAAATGCATTATCTCTAAAACTTTAATGAAGGCAAACATCTAATATTAGCCACTCAACTAGACCATTCCATTTTTCTCTATTCATAATCTAAATGATATGACATCTTCCACTTCATTCAAGACAATACAGGAGCCTTTTGCTCCACACTTCCATCCATGGAACACACATACCCTTATTTCTGTCATCAGAGAAAAACAGTTCTCCTAGAAGTTACTGACTACCAAATACTACTAACTTCCATTGAAAAGTTCTGAAAATAAAGGTAAGGCATTGCAAGAAAACTCTAGCTCTGCATGCCCTTCAACAATTGCATGTATATAGAATGGAGTTTCATGTAGCTGGCTCAGCCCATTTACAAAAGCTATTATGTGGAAACTATATCTTCTTTTTTTCTACTGTACACCATTCAAAGCTTTGACAAATGAGAGTGTAGGATGAAATACTGCAGTCATCATGTTTTGTTTGAGTACAATAACCCAGTTATTCATTGTAATGCCATTTTCTCCCTTTTCCATAAGTGCAGAAAAAGACTCGTTGAGCAGACAACCTGTCAGTTGTGGCTGCTGCTTAAATGGTAAGAAATGCTTTGTGGTTGTCTCATGGAGCATAATCACTGGAACGAAATTGAGAATTTTTGTTCAAGATAAGTGCTTCAGTGGCTTTGGTAGTTTTATGTGATATGTCTGTCTTGCATGTACTACTGTAAGAAGATTTGAACTTTTTATTTCATATTTTTGGTTATGATAGGCTTTCAAAGGGCAGATATTTTTGAATGAGAATCTCCTAGTGTCAGTTTAAATTTCCAGATATGAATTTAAGTTGACAGTTACTGGGCAATACGATCAATAAATACTACCTGACTGTTAAAAACAAATTCAGAGAGGATTAGCTGTGTAACAGATACATATATATTATATTACTACAAAACCTCAGTTTTATAGAGTTTTCCTAGCCAATTGCTATTTCAATTGCTTACAAAATATAACTATTAAATCCAGTTCTTCAGACTGAGTGTGATGAATATGTACCATTCAGTAATGATTTGTGACTGCTGCATGTTGACCTGGATATTGGGGTTGCTAGCATATATCTTGCTACTGTCAAAGTCAGATAGGCAGTGGCTTCCCTGCTGTGCACTGGTGTGCGCACACTGCACTAATGAAACCAGTAAGAGGAAAATCTCGTGTGCGACCACGAGATGTTGGAATTCACGATCCTGCATGGAGGAAGTGGGGCGAGAAGTAGGATAGCTACCCTGGACTTCAAGAGAGCCAACTTCAACCTCTTCAGGGAGCATCTTGGAGCAGTCCCCTGGGTCAGGGTCCTAGAAGGAAAGGGGGTCCAGGAGAGCTGGCTGATATTCAAGCGCCGCTTCCTCCAAGCTCAGGATAGGTGTATTCCCACAAAAAAGAAGTCGAGTAAGTGGGGTAGGAGACCTGTATGGATGGGTAAGGAATTACTGGGCAAAGTAAATGAAAAAAAAAGAGTGTACAGCTTGTGGAAGAAGAGACAGGCCACGTGGGACGAATACAGGCGCATCGCAAGAGAATGCAGATGCGAAATGAGGAAGGCCAAAGCCCGGGTGGAATTAGAGTTGGCGAGGCATGTCACGGACAACAGGAAGGGTTTCTGTAAGTATGCCAATAGCAAGAGGAAGACAAGGGAAAATGTTAGTGCACTGCTGAATGGGGAAGGGGCATTGGTGACAGAGGATGCCGAGAAGGCAGAGTTACTAAATGCCTTCTTTGCCTCTGTCTTTACTGCTAAGGCGACCTCCCTCCATGAACTGCAGGGCTCCAATAGAAGTGATATAAATGGGCTAAAGGAAGACCTTCTACGGGTTGAGAGGGCTTGGGTTAGGGATCACTTAAGCAAACTGGCCACTCAAAAACCTATGGGCCCAGAGGGGATGCACCCAAGAGTGCTGAGGGAATTGGCCAAGGTTGTTGCTCAGCCTCTCTTCATCATCTTTGAGAGGTCCTGGAGAGCAGGGGAGGTGCCCGAGGACTGGAAGAGAGCCAATGTCACTCCAGTCTTCAAAAAGGGCAAGAGGGAGGAGCCGGGCAATTACAGGCCGGTCAGCCTCACCTCCATCCCTGGAAAGGTGATGGAGCAGCTCATCCTAGAGAGAATCTCCAGGCATATGAAGGGGAAGAAGCTGTTGAGGAGCAGTCAGCATGGATTCACCAAGGGGAAGTCATGTCTGACGAACCTCATAGCCTTCTATGATGGGGTGACAGGCTGGCTGGACGAGGAGAAAGCCGTGGATGTTGTCTACCTTGACTTCAGCAAGGCTTTTGACACCGTCTCCCATAATATCCTCATACAGAAGCTCCGGGAGAGTGGACTAGATGAGTGCACGGTGCGGTGGATCGAGGGCTGGCTGGATGGCAGAGCTCAGAGGGTGGTGATAAATGGGGCCGAGTCCAGTTGGAGGCCTGTGGCCAGTGGTGTCCCCCAGGGGTCAGTACTGGGCCCGGTGCTGTTCAGTTTGTTCATCAATGACCTGGATGAGGGCACGGAGTGCACCCTAAGAAAGTTTGCAGATGACACCAAGCTGGGTGGAGTGGCTGACACTCCGGAGGGCTGTGCTGCCATCCAGAGGGACCTGGACAGGCTGGAGAGTTGGGCAGAGAGGAACCTCATGAGGTTCAATAAGGACAAGTGCAGGGTCCTGCACCTGGGGAGGAATAACCCCAGGCAGCAGTACAGATTAGGGGTCGACCTGCTAGAAAGCAGCTCCACGGAGAGGGACCTGGGAGTCCTGGTTGACACCAAGTTAACCATGAGTGAGCAGTGTGCCCTCGTGGCCAAGAAGGCCAATGGGATCCTGGCCTGCATCAGGAGGAGTGTTGCCAGCAGGTGATTCTGTGCCTCTACTCAGCTCTGGTGAGGCCGCACCTGGAGTACTGTGTGCAGTTCTGGGCACCCCAGTATAAGAGGGACGTGGAGCCTCTCGAGAGGGTCCAGAGAAGAGCAACCAAGATGATTAAGGCAATGGAACATCTCTCATACGAGGAGAGGCTGAGTGAGCTGGGCCTGTTTTCTCTGGAGAAGAGAAGGCTCAGAGGGGATCTGATTAATGTGTATAAGTTCAGGAAGGGAGAATGCAGGGAGGAAGGGGACAGGCTGTTTTCACTGGTGGCCAGCGATAGGACGAGGGGTAATGGCCACAAGCTGGAGCACAGGAAGTTCCGTCTCCAGGTGAGGAGCAACTTCTTTACTGTTAGGGAGACAGATCAGTGGAACAGGCTGCCCAGGGAGGTTGTAGAGTCTCCCTCTCTGGAGCTCTTCAAAACCCGCCTAGATGCTGCTCTGGATGTGCCACATGCTGTAGGTGTGCCTGCTTGAGCAGGAAGGTTGGACTAGATGATCTCTAGAGGTCCCTTCCAACCTTGAATATTCTGTGATTCTGTGAAAGGCAGCCTACAACAATTCCTCTGGTCCTTCTCAGCAAGTAAGACCACCCCGTAGTCTTGGGAAAGGGAGAAATCAATGCCTGAAGATGAGCCATTCCCAAACCTCCAAGGTTATTGAAACACAAGCTGTGAATCATGCAGTCATAGAACCACAGAACAGCTGAGATTGGAAGAAAACTTTGGAGATTCACTAGTCCCTTGTACTGATCAAAACAAGGTCTTTCTGAGCTGAAACCTTCTCCTCTTAATTCCAGCTACTTTATGGAACTTATTCTGCAACACAGGGCTGTTTATTTGAGCCCAACAATCAAAAGGACTCTACCATTGAAAAGCCTTACTCTTCAAAGGCACCTTTCAAGGTGCTTTGCAAGCAGATACAGACACAGATTTTCTACCTCCTGGGCTATCAAATTGTGATAAAAAACCAAAGCATTATCATCTCTTCATATCATGCTTATATTTTATAACATATACTTTTAATTAGGAAGAACATCAAATTTACATTTTAAACAAAGGGTATAGTTCAGTATTGTGGCTGAACTATTACAGCCTTCAGAGTTACTATGCTTCAACCAACCAGTTAGTGTGTCTGACTGAATAGCCACAGCATAATGTCAAACATGTCAAAAGATCCTCAAGGATAGGAATTTAATCTAGTGTGTTGTAGTTTAAGTTCAAAAACATGCACAGCAACAGCTGTCAGTCACCTTTTAGTAGTGTGTTCATATGCAGCTATTTGGTATTCTGTCTGAGCCAAAAAAGAAAGGCAAAGGCAACCAAGCACCCATCTCTCAGGAAGAAATGTCTCATGGAGTCTATGCTATGAAAATGATTGATTCTTGAAAATTCATCACATCATCACAAAAGTATGTGTACTATCTACAGCTCCCTTTTTTATCAGTAGAAAGTTATTGTTCTTAGCTTATAGATTTTAAATGGTGATGGCTTGGGACTGTCCATTCAAAAGCTTACGCACAGTTTAAAATGTGTCTAGAGTGAATGCTTGCCTAACTGCTAGACTTGAGCTGTAGGTGTGAAGAAAACGCATGAATAATAACTGAACTTCACACATTTCCATTTTTAATCTGCAACTCCATTGTCAATGTATTCAGGGTTTCAAGTTTTATTGCCACAGTAGTAAAAAAAGTGAGCCAATAGTAAGTCCATGTCCATCAAGTGAAAATTCTGTAACTTAAAATTCTGATCCAATGAGATATTTAAACCCCTTGATTCCTTAAACACAGAAGTTAGTCCCACTGAAGTCAATTAGAACTACTTCTTTGCTTAAAATAATGCATGGGATAAGTATTCTGCCAAATAGGGACATTTTGTTTTCACACAGAAAAGAAAATATCAGTAATTGCCATTTTCTGTTGGGGATTATCAAAAACCATTTTTTTTTCCACTGAGTTTTCACATCTGGGTTCAGACTTGCATACTTAAACAATTCTACTGGTATTAAGAACATGTAGACTGCCTCCTTTTTAAGGAAGGCTGTTATGGACAGAAACAAAGAAACTTGTACTGATAACACAACCACGCAGCTGTGGAAAACCAAAAGGAAGAAAAACCAAAATAATGTTTAAGGAAAATTCTTTAAACATTTTGATGCACCTCTCGAAACAAATTGTGTTTCAGTATAACATATATGCAACAGGTCATTTTTTGCCATAGCCATGGATCTTGGCTCTCCTTCTACGAGCCATTGAATTGTTCACAGTAAACTAGTATCAAATTGTTTAGCACAGATTTGGAGGAGATTTTCCCTCATAGTCTGGTACTTTTGGCTATAATTCCACTACACAATGGCTTTCGAGGAAGATTAGTCTTTCCATGGTGATCTGCTGTCAAAATTTTTTCCATAATGGAACAAGACCCATCGTAGCAGAAATTAAGAGTCTAGTAAGTTGAATACCTTTCTAAAGTTTTCTGTGTTGTTTCAGTGATCAGAGGTCAATCTAGAAAAACAAGTCTGTCTATGTTGACATATACTTCCTGTAACTTATTGTATAAAAATTATATAAAAAATTAATTTCTCATTTTTGCTCTTTTGTTATGCAGTTAGGTGAAACTCAGTTTTAATTCACCTTTTGTCCTACTTGTAGCCCTCTGGAAAGCACAATAATGAATTCTTGACTCATGTCTAGTTAATATTACATGTTTTCAAACAGAGTTTAATGACTCATCAAGACCATGAAATCATTTCTATTAAAAGTCTGATTCTGTATTGTTTTGTCAGAAAATACTAATTTATGTCTTTTACTGTGATTCCCAGAGTTCAATTTTCTTTTAGTTTTATCAAAAACAGGGCCATGCATCTTGTTCTTGCATCCTCCTTACCTGTCACCACCACCAGTTATTCTGTTCAAAGACAATAAATATCCATAGCACCCTTATAAACTGGCTAGCATAAATACAATATTCAGGAACAAGTAAGGATGGTTATGTCACCACAGAACTTTTGTAACAAATGGGTTTTGAAGATTCTTGACCCTGGTGAGGCAATTGTGCTATTTGACAGAGTCAGAAATTGTCATCTAATTAGAGAGATGATAATATTAGTGATAACCTAATCGTGACTGTCAATACTTTTTATTTAAATTGTTCGTCTTAGTACAGCTGGATTATACTTCAGAAAAACCCTATACAGCAATTTCAGACTGACTATAATGTATAACCTAAATATTTAAGTCAGTAATGTCTTGATTTTTTAAAAAAATGTATTTGTTCGATTGTTTCAATGTTTTTGAGTGTGGAGTGAAGAGGGAGAGAAGTAATGAATGTCTTTCATGCATATAGTTGAAACAAAAAATGAACTAAAATGGAGTGTTGAAATTTTAGGACAGTTTTCTTCATAAGAGAAAAACACAATCTACTTTTGAGAACACTATGAAAGTCACTTGAATAATAAAATAGCAAACTAAGGCTAAGCAGGAACTTATGTTTGCACATCAAAACTATACTACTTGAGCAACGGGCAAAATCAAAACATAATCTGTACAGATACACTTTGTGCAGCATTTTCATGTTTCTCAAGCAAAGCCTTGACTTCCAAGAAGCCCTCTTGAAACACTGAAATATTAAGGTCCAATTTGGAAGGCTACAGTTGCAAATATGGATCTAAACCTCCAATTTATGACTCACAGAGAAACCAGTATCTATAATAAGTGGTTTTCTTTAGGAATTTCTACTGTGAATTTATATAAACTGCCAAGCTTTCTACTTTTCTGTCAGGTTGAGGAAAGCAGGCTATCAACAGGTAAGTCAATCTTCAGTGACTGAATTCGTAAGTAATTTCATTTGATGAGGGATAATCACTTTGGATGAATAGCTCTAAAAACACCAAATTCTTAACACGTGTTGATAACGAGAACTAGAAGGAATCTCTTAGTATACCAAACACACTTCTTTCCCTTCAAAGAAAACCAATACAATAAAATAAATAAAATACAATTTATTTTATTTGTGATGTCTCTCCACCTTAAAATTAGTGAGACATTTTGGAACTCACTACTCATGGTAGTAGATTGGTCCAAACCTCACTCCTCTGATGCTTAAAAACCTTTCTTCTGATTTTCTCCCTAGACTTACTCATGACCATTTTACTTACCTTTGTTCACATGCCAAACACTGCTTTCCAGCTAAAATATTCATCTCGCTAGTGTTTAACCCCATGAGCTTTTTACAGAGAGAAAACATGTTTTCTACGCCTTCATTTTACTATGCTAATTAAGAAAAGCTGTTCTAGTCTCCTCTAGTAAAATTAGCTCTCAAAATTGTTGCTTAACCAATAGCCTCTTTCTATATCTGTAAGAGTTTGAATTTCTTCCAGTACATGTGGAATAGAGCTATACAAATTTCTCCTGTGAACTGTACCCAACACCTTGTCTACCCTCAATAGTGGAAAAGTCTGTCTTTACACTATCATCTATTCCTTCAGAGATGCATTATGCTGATAGCTCACGGCATGACTTCTATAAAGTAAAACCAATATAATCCTGAAGTTAAAGACCTTTTGTTCCCTTATGTTCAAGACTCTTTATGTCATGGGCTGTTGTATTATTTAAAAAGCTTCAGGTCATCCAGCTCTTCTTTATGTCATTGCATTTGTATTCTGACCTGATGATGCTTTCTACCTTTGTGTTACTGACACGTTTCTATTTCTTATGGAAATGTCACCAGCAAACTTTGCAGAACTCTATGAAATAACCTAGGCATATGTGCTACTCCCTTTCCTATATCCAACACATCCTCCCTAATACTAATACTTACTTGTTCATCAATATTCTTTACGCATTATAACCAAAAATTCTTCAAGAGAAATTATCTCTGATAAAACGATGACACAAAATATTTACTTTAAGAAAATATCAAAAAAGCTAACAGTCTAATCATATGCAATCATCATTTGGTAAACCATTTGGTAAACCTTCTTTCCACTTTCCACTTGCATGTCTTTATTTGTCATCTTTTTGTTCTCTGAGAACAGCTTATTTAAAGTAAGGTATGTCTTCTGAAGAATTCCTTCCATTTCTCCCAAAAGTGACTGAAAGATACAAATATTACTGTTGACGTGAATACAAAAATGATACAGCCCATTAATGTAGTGTAACCTTTTAAGTACATGTTGAATTACAATAATTAACAAATATGCCGAACTGCAAACCTTGAGCTCCAAACTTTGTATTTCTTTGCAGTAATAAGTATAAAATAAATAGAAACAACAAAAGTTTTATTCACAGCTACTACATCTATGTCTTCCCCTCTTCCCCAAGAGGCTAAAGTAACAAAGTTAAAATGGTATAATCATTTCATTCTTTATCCAATCCAAAATCTTCCTCATGAACTAGCCAACAGAAATGCCTCCTGAAGCCAGTTATGACAGCATGATCATTTGTACACTGACATGGAACAATTATAATTCAAATTGGCCACTGAATCACTATAAGCAAACAGGCATCAGCTGTTAATAATTTCTCATTGTACCAGAGAGGCACAACTGGAAAAACTGTCTATGTAAGTAGAAATATCCTATAACCCTGTCAAATATATTTATTTGAATATGAGATATCCTTGGCAGACCTAATTAAAAAAAAAAAAAAAAGTGATTTTGAAGGCGGTCCAACTCAGACCTTGGAAAAATACCAGCTGAGAGCCTGAGTTTTTACCAACTGAGAGCCTAGTCCATTTAAGCCACTTATTCAACCCTGTAATGAACTCCTTCACTGGGAAAATGAGTGCCTGCAAAAGAATCCTTGCATAATACAAGATAAAGAAATAAAAGATGAGTTAATAGGTGTATCCTACATAATTTCAATTCAAATGAATATAGCTAAATGATTAATACATATAATTCAAATATTTAAATATATATTTCAAAATATGAAAATTTGGCAACTATTTTTAGATGTTATTTAAACTTACTTTTTACTTAATAATGTATTTAACCTGCAAGATTTTTCCAATACTATTCAAGAAGAACATGTAAAACACATTGTGTCATAGTTTGAAAAGCATGGATGAAGCAGGAGTTAATCTAATATCTGAAATTGGATTTTTTTTTTCAGAGAGCTGGAGAATATATTAAAATTGGGAAATAGAACTGAGATTTTATTTTCTCTCTGATCTTAGAAGAATAATATGATTTTTATTTATTTAATGGAAATGCAATATGAACGTACTTTAAGAACATACACTAAAAAGAATGACTTTTTAAAAAACATTTGGTGAAAAGGATGAAAGATACGTTATGTCAGCATATCTGACTTGCTTAGGATAAAAAAAGAAAAAAAAACTTCCCTCTGGCAATATCACCTGCTAATTAACCACAAAAATTCCAGTGGTATGTTTAACGATGAAACATGGTTTAACACCATGAGATTTTTCAGGAGCCTTTTAAAGTCTGAACTTTTAAAAATAAACACGTTAAAGCCACATCCTTAGTTTCAGGCGTTGAGTTGTTTTTGGGGGAGGTTTGTTTTCTTTTGTTTATACCCTACATGTGAGAAAGTTCCCTCCTGGGTGCAATAAGAGTGGTTCTTATTTCTGACCTGAAGAGAGGTCTTTCTCTCTATGCTCCAATGTCTGTCTCACCCTCTCTTTGTCATCTATTTTTACCTACTAATTATCTATTTCTGTCCACTGTATTGAAAGTACCAGTTGGACATACTTTTTATGATTAGCACTCATCCTCACACTCAACAAAAGTGTAGTAAGAAAACTAATGTAAAATAATTAAATGCTAGGGAGTGGTATTTTATAGCATGCCACCCATTAGGCAGTAAGCTTCTTGAGTCAGAAAAGTTCTGTCTTTGAGCCAAGGTTAAAATTAAATGCTACATTTTTGTTGAAGGATATGCCACACAGGATCCTACCAAAATAAAAAGTGAATGGAAGGGAAAAGCTTTGGAGTACATTCCTATTACATTTATAAATGCAGATTTTGGAATGTTTTTCAGATACTTTTGCTGATTTTGTTTCTCAAGGCTCTCTTGCAGTGCAACTTTTCCTTTGAAGTTACATACAGCTTTCAAGTGTCAAACTAGTTGTTCTTGAGAGATACTTGTGGCCTGCTTGTGACAGATAAGACAGTAGAGGCTGACATAGTCAATGTATTTTGTTTACAGAAATTTTGTCTCAGTGATCAATAACCATACATAGCAGAAAGATGGTCTCAATTCTCCCTTTGACATAGTGTTAACTGCATTGCCTAAAGAGTTTTTTCACTGCCAAACAGGTTCTATTCTAATATCTATAGCTAGTTTAGCAACAATATTAGGTTTATATGCAGCAGTGCCAGCCATGCTTTCACATTTGATTCGTGTTTATTCCATCAAAATATTTATACTAGAGCCAAACACTCCGATGTCTGACTTTAACTGACAGCAGAGCACCCTTGCTGGGAAACAAGCTCAGGCAGGTGGCAGAATTTTCAGGTACTGAATTGTTGGGTTTATGGTAGGATTTTTGCAAGTTTGCAAGTGAGCAAGTTTGCAGATGACACCAAGCTGGGTGGAGTGGCTGACACTCCGGAGGGCTGTGCTGCCATCCAGGCTGGTGAGTTGGACAGAGAGGAACCTCATGAGGTTCAATAAGGACAAGTGCAGGGTCCTGCACCTGGGGAGGAATAACCCCAGGCAGCAGTACAGATTAGGGGTCGACCTGCTAGAAAGCAGCTCCATGGAGAGGGACCTGGGAGTCTTGGTTGACACCAAGTTAACCATGAGTCAGCAGTGTGCCCTCGTGGCCAAGAAGGCCAATGGGATCCTGGCCTGCATCAGGAGGAGTGTTGCCAGCAGGTGATTCTGCCCCTCTACTCAGCTCTGGTGAGGCCGCACCTGGAGTACTGTGTTCAGTTCTGGGCACCCCAGTATAAGAGGGACATGGAGCCTCTCGAGAGGGTCCAGAGAAGAGCAGCCAGGATGATTAAGGGAATGGAACATCTCTCATACAAGGAGAGGCTGAGTGAGCTGGGCCTGTTTTCTCTGGAGAAGAGAAGGCTCAGAGGGGATCTGATTAATGTGTATAAGTTCAGGAAGGGAGAATGCAGGGAGGAAGGGGACAGGCTGTTTTCACTGGTGGCCAGCGATAGGACGAGGGTTAATGGCCACAAGCTGGAGCACAGGAAGTTCCGTTTCCAGGTGAGGAAGAACTTCTTTACCGTTAGGGAGACAGATCAGTGGAACAGGCTGCCCAGGCGAGTTGTGGAGTCTCCTTCTCTGGAGGTCTTCAAAACCCGCCTGGATGCCGTCCTGTGCCACATGCTGTAGGTGTGCCTGCTTGAGCGGGAAGGTTGGACTAGATGATCTCTAGAGGTCCCTTCCAACCTTGAATATTCTGTGATTCTGTGATTTTGTTTTCTGGAACTCAATCTTCACAATACAGTGTACATTCAAATTTTCTTCATTTATAGTGTTAGTAATAGTAATAATAAAAAGGGGAGTGAATGTGAATGAAGGCACTGAGTAAAAAAAAAAAAAAAAAATACCTGGGTCACCCTGGTGACACACAAATCTGTGATCCATTTACTAATCTGAATGTCATCAAAATTTATTTAGGATATGAGTCTGTAAACATACTAGTATTTCTAGACTATAAACTAATTTAGAATACTGCAAATTAGTGTTTATTTGCTTTTGTAAATGTTCTTTAATACTGCCTTATCTGTCTTACATGTAGATTTTAAAGACTAATTGTATGGAGATGCAGTTATATGTGACCAGCTTACATGGACTCAACCATTTGCAGCTGAATTGACAGAACTACCAGCTATGCATGGTTTTATCTTGTCCTGATCACAAGATAAAACGCATTAGCTCAGAGCTGAGATGTGTTAAAGCTATGTCCATAGACAGGTACACCCTTCATCTGTTCAGTAGCTCTTTCAGTTATATACATTTGTGCGTCCATACTTACAAAATATGTCTGTGCTTTGGATTACAAGGCATGGAGACATATTTTGCTATCTTTAAGCATGCTCTTGCAGACAAAGCTCAATGTGGAAAAGAATAACCTTGAGAAATAACAAGTGTTATACTGAAACAGGAGCATACATTAAGAGCTAAAGCTCAAGATCTAGGTTTACCATAAAGTCCTGGGTTTATTTTTTATTTTGATTCATTAGAATAAAAGCCTTCTATTCCGATCTACTGTTTTTTTTAGCTAAGAAAGCAGAGATAAAAGAAAGTTGCCATAAATGGTGACTATGTTTACATGCATGTCTTGAACCAGATGAGATCAAATTTTTCTTTCATGTGGGATCAAGTACCATATGGCCTATTTACCATTGTCCAGATTCTCATGTTAAGCTCCTATTTTCCATTTCTAAGTCCAGTGCAAAGTAATGACATTTACTCTCAAAGACACACTAGATACAATATATATCTTTATCTAACTAAAGTTATTTCTACATTGATTTCAATAGTACAAGACTATACTATTTTCCAACACTTCTGCTAAATGGCCAGCCTAATGAACTTTGTGGCTTTGGGACTAGGAATTTATAAGCATTTTTGCTGACGACTGACTAGGCCTTCACTGGAGCAAGTTGGCAGGGAGTATAATTTATACCCACTTTCTTTCAGTCTCTGCATCAATTCAATACTTTGAGGATGAGACATTAACAAACACCAGCTTACTAATTGGAAAAAATAGAATAAACTCCAGTCCAGGACCAGCTAAAGTGATAAGGACTTTATCCCATGAATTTTGTTTCCCCTTGATAATTTGTTTACCCAAGTTTCTCCCATTCCTTGGGCAAAAAGCTCGCCAGAAACAGATCTCAAGTTTTAGCTTTAGTTACTTAACAAGGGTAGGCCTCTGGAAGAGGGAAAGGAATTTCAGACTTAAAAATTTGAGTAATCTATGGGGAGATCAGGGGATGGGTAGAAGTGAGGGAGATCACCTTAGTATGACTCCCAAAGGCAGCTTTCACCTGAGCTTTCTACATAAGAATGAAGCTACAGACATTAGGAAGGATATAAGCCCTTGGATTCAAATATACAGGGATTAGGAATCTTAACATGTACACACAATTTTTAAGGCTGTTTCAAAGATATTTTAAGGCATTTTTTCTTTTAAGAATCAGTTAATGGTAAGAATAGAGGTGCACAGTTCTCAGTGTGTGAGAGACTTTCTTCTTTGGACTAGTGAAAGTCTCTCTTCGATATGTTTTACAATATCTTCACTTGAGAAAGGAGATGCTTTTCAGCACTGGATATGACTCAGAAGAAACATCAGAAACCTTGAGATGGAACCTCTCCTGTTTGTAAACACTTTCCAAAGTCTAGGAAGTCAGATCCATGGGAAGGCAATGATTTGTGGGTTTATTTTTTCCTCATGGAAAATACTGGAAGGAAGTGTCAAGGGTTATAAGGGGAAGAAGTTGATAGCCACATGTTAAAAAACTCAGGGGAATTATTAGAACTCAGTTTGGGTAATTGTTTTACTGAATGTACTCGTACGTGCATGCAGATAGGGTGCTGTCATAAATTTTTTAGCATGCTTAGTGATTTTTTAAAGACACCCAGAGGCAAAACAAGATTTAATAAGAAAGAAAAAAATTAAAAATTAAAAAATAAAAAAAAAAGGACAGGGAAGGAAAGGAAAGGAACTGCAATACACTTCTAGCTTGAAATCAAAGCTAACCTGTCTTTTGAAAAAATTATATTACAGTATGCCACCCCATTTTTGTCCATTTTTATTTCATTGACCAGATAATGTCAATCTTAATAATAAAAGAGTATGTTTTCTAAGGGATTAATATTTTTTAATTAATCCTTTCAGAAAGCAATGCCTAGAAGTCACATCAGCCTCATTTCTCCTTTTAATTATTTAAGACTTAAAAAATTTCAGAGCTCTTTTGTCAGTTAAAATACTCTACTCACATTTTCTCTATAGCAATCTCATCTTGCTTTTGATTTATGCTTAATTATTGGAAAATCATATTCATGCACCAAAAGTGAACAGGAGGAAATGGAGAATTTTCAAAGGCACAAATGGGGATATTTTCCCTGGGTGATGATATGCTTTTGAAGTGTTTGCCCCAAGAGCTTTTGCAGCTTTGCTCCAGTGTTCCCTCTAGGGTGAAAGAAAAGTGGAAAGCTCTGTGAAGGAAAAAAAGTCTGAGACATTGAAATTTTTGCATGATCTAAACAAAACAGTATTTTTAAAGCATTTTGATGTTGTTTTTGAAGAGGACAACTTTATCAAAGAAGTATAGCCAACTTCACTTCTGTCTCCTAATTTTCACCTCGTAAAACGCTATCACAGAAATGATACTTAAGTGAACATGAATTCTGCTATCCAACATTATTCTTTTAGGGATGTGGCATTTATAGTCAGTATAATCACTTAGCTAGGATATTTTTTATTGTTATTTTATTTTTCAGTACTTTTTCACTTTACTTTTTACAAGAAAACAGACATAAAATTATGTTAAACTTACATAGTCAAGTAGCAAAATTCTGCTTTGCAAATAGAGGAAATGGGATTTAAGTGTCCCGATCTGTACATATAAAATCTCTTATAAAATCTTGTCCAACATATCTAGTTGAGGAGACATGACTCCTTAGTTATCAAAAGGTAGTGTGACAAGAAAATATGTATGACTTTAACTGTTGTATGTGTATTTCTGTACACTCCGGAAAATACACAGCAACCCCTCCAATGCTCAATAGCCTTAAACCTGAGAGAAACTTCCGTACATTCCTCCTTTATTTCTTTCTTTCAAACAAATACTTTTTATTTTTTCTTTAAACTGGTTTTTGGTTTTGAGGGAGGAGTTTGTTTGTTTGTTTTCTTTTTATCAAATAGGAATCGGTAAACCTCACCGCTAATTCTAGTTTCTGGTAACAGTAGAAACTGTATTCATATACATTTATTGTGAAGGTAACTCAGCTCCAATTGCGTGATTAGCTTCACTAAATACTTGAAGTCAGTTTCTAATCCTGCTACCAACAACCTTGTGTAACTGCAGTGAATCAGTGTGTGAATTGGAGCTCTGCTGTTCATATAGTCACTATTGGGCCAAAAAAGGCACTTTGCAAGCGAAAGACACTATTTCCTTAATAACAGAAAGGAGTAGATTGGGTCCAAGTGCTTTTTTTGATATTTAGAGATGAATTTGGCAACACCTGGAAATAAGATGGAACACCTCCTTTCCTGTCAGTCAATATATGCATAGCATATTCATGTGAAACTACAACCAGAGTAATTTAGAAAAGCTGTATGAAGTTAGCTGACCTGGAATTTAGATAGAACAATGGACCTAAACCCCTTCCCTTCTTCCTCATGCAAATGTCAAAGAGACATTTTTTAATCACCCCAAGTAATGAGTATCTTGATTATAATCTTCTGCCAAAAAAATCAGCTCCAATATTATGAGTCATTGCGTAGGGACACTAATTGAATTAATATTGACTCAAAGTGAATAATATCATCAATTAAATGCCATGATCACTTGCCTTAGAAATGTCTAGAAATATCCTGCCTGAGCTAACTCAGCATCTTTTGCATAACAGACATTTAAGGGCTCCTCTCTATGAAGTCTCTTTTTGAAACTCCCCGCTACAAAGTTTATTGGAATAGAATTCATAGTCTCTGCCCTAAAAAAAAATGTATTTAAAGAAAGACAAGGTGTTTTATAAACCCATTTAAAATGAAATGTGTCTATTACACATCACTAAATTTGGAATAGGAACATTTCCTCCTGTTCACCTAACCAATAAATTACCTTTTTCATCTACTGATGATTCAGTTCACTCAAAACAGAATAGTTTCCAAAACAAACTCTTCCTTTGGAATTAAAAAAAAAAAAAAATAGAAGAAATTTACTTTAGAATTATCTGATCACAGTAACACATCCTGTCAACAGCTCTGCAATAAAAATCTAGTGGGATGGATAGTGTCCAAAGAATACTAATCAGGTTTCTGTATAAACGAAGTGCATTCGACACTTCAGTTTCTGGAATCTCATTGTCCAAACATTTTACTGAAGGACTAAGTGCCTTAAAAAATCCCTCCTCTCAACAATCCCTCTGCGCTCAACAAGAACTATCAAAGGTGAAAGACAAGATTGCACGTTATCTTTCAGGATGTGTTTTTGCAAGTACCAGCTCTGCCGATGTTATCAAGTAATTTCTCAGTTTGAGCAACTTCAGTGTTTCCACAGCGAGTGCACCTAACCGTGAGTCTGCCCTGCTAATATCTTAGGAGTGAAGGTGTTATGTGCATGTGGGTGGCTGTGAGGCAAGCAATTTTGTGGTCTGCACATTGGTATTTAAAATATCAAGGTAAAGTCCGATAAAAATATCAGGAATGAAGTGCTGCATACTTAAGTCTTCTTCATCCCATTTCTTTAAAGCATAGGCCACAGGATGCAGAACACATCTACAGAACAGCCTGAATTGCAGAATACCCAATCTTGGACTAGCATTAGCAAAAGCAGTGACTTCCCTTGAGGCAGCGCTAGAGTATGCAGATTCAGCAGCTGGAGGTCTGGAGAGTCCAATTTGACCTCTGAGCCTTGGAGTCTAAGAAATATGAAGCTTAGGGCAAATAAATTACATATCTTTACTTTTTACCTTGTTTAAATACTAACCAAGGGAAATGGTAGGATATTGGAGGATGCTGGATGGTATTTCACCTGATTACTTTTCAACCTATAAATCAGAGTCTGTAAGGAAAACTAGTTTTCTGCTAAACAGTTTGAGGCTGCTGTGTTTCAGAGAGCTTAGAAAGAGGAATGGTTGCACAGAATTAAAATCCTTTTTCTGATTAAACACAATTAAAATCCTTTGGGATTCTTGATGAAGGAAGGGCAACCCATAAGTCTTCCAAATCCCAGAACCCTCCTAACAAAGATCTTAAGTTTTTTATATTGCTCCACAGTTATATTTCCTTCTATAATTTAGAGCTCCTCATTACTACTTTTTAGCAGTAGTCTAAAGAGAAGTCTGTTAGAGCAGAAAAGAGTGAACCTGAAGGTCTTTGGGACCTTCTCCTTTTGCAAAAACTGGGGAATTTCTCTCTATCTCCTGTCACCTGATTATTTCCCACGAGTTCCCTTACTCAGCTACTGTTCTTAGTTTCCCAGTTCTTACAAATAATCCAAGACATTCTCTCTTTTCTCCCCAAGGATAACTCAGGAATTCCTAATCCTGAGTAATTTAGACTAACTCTTGGGAAAAGCTTCTTCAAAGCCTCTCTGCCTTTCCAAGCACTACATCTCTCACGTCTCTACTGTGAAAAAAATCATGCCCTTTCTCCTCCTAATCTCCATCCTACCACAAACTTCAATGCTGAGCATGAAGCACTTATCTTACTTCACCTTACCATGAGTGCCAACTTTTCTTTATCAGCCTCCTATCCAATAATCCTTTCTTCTTTTCCCAATTCTTCTTGATGTTCTCCATGTGCCCCAGTGCCCTCCAGCCACATCTGGCCATGGGGCCGCCAACCGAGGTGCATATAACGTGTACTTGCTCTCTGCCTGCACTTGCAGGCACCCTGAGCAAATTTGCTGGTGGACTGGTGGGCACAGTGGTCAGAACAGCACTGTATGTGCACGGTGGCTTCCCTAGAAGCTTCAAAGGAAGATAGAAGAGGTAACAAGATTGCTTCTAATTTTCTTTGCTACTGCATGCATGCAGAGTACATGGGATAAGTGTTTGCAATGCAACTGTGTGCAATAAAATTACGTGCCAGGAAAAATGGAGGAGTCAGGAGCCTAGAACTGACAGTGATTTCCTTTCAGGAAAGCTATCAGAAAATCTTAATCCTGCATCTATCACCTCTATCTTTTGCTTAGGTGCATTTTAAATCACTCCCTGTGGGCAATTACTATGAATTATGAATTTGTTTTCTTATATATCTCTACAAGAGGAGGGCAAACTAGACAAAGGCTTTGATTTCTTTGTCTTTATATAGATATGAATAGCTGTTGTGCTTTAAATTCATACCAGTCAAATCCGCAGTAACTTTCATGCAGAGAAGCCGTCTGTGACCAAGGAGCTTCTCATCTACTTCGTCTCACAGCAGGAACAGAGAGCCAAGACTGTTGAATAGTCTAAAGTTTTGTACATGAGCTGTACTGCATTCCTGGTCCACTGCACGTGGTTGGACTGACCTTAATCCTAAATATGATACAGGTGATATTCAAAAAATTTGTTTTATTCATCAGCAAGCATAGCCCACCCTGTTTTTTTTTTTTGTTTGTTTGTTTTTTGTTTTTTTTTTTTTAGTTTTATTAATGCAAATAAACCACTTATTAACATCGTTTACTTTATTGTAGTATAACTGCTGGCAGCACTTGTTTTTTTCTCAAGACTTTCTTCACAGGCTTGACAAGACATCAGATACTTCACCAAAGCATAATGCTACTAGAGAATTGTTTTAAAAATGCTAAGATAATGTCACAGGAATATTCATTAACATGACAAGATTCATTTTAAAATTGTCATAAAACTTCTTTACTAGAAATTCAATAATAAAAACAGTCAAATATATATGTTTTCAGCAGAACACCACTACTTAAAAAACATTCATTACTTAAATGAATTAATAATTAAAATTAATTAATTAATTAAAATTAATTAATTAAATTTATTTAATTAATTTAATTTATTTTAAATATTTTATGAATGTTTTTTAAATAGTGAATGTTTTTAATTATTAATTTTAATTAATTTAATTAATTAATTTAATTAAAAATAATTAAAATTAATTAATAATTAAAATTAATAATTAAAAAACATTCACTACTTAAAAAACATTCATAAAACATTCTTTTAGGAAGTTCTGTAAGCACCAGCAGGGCATGTTTAAACAGTTTCATATGTGGTAATTTGAGCAGACTGGAATAAGATGGACTTCTGTGGTTTTATCACCATAGTGATATTCAGAACTTTAGAATAACCCTAATGAATGTGACCCACAGCTAAAAATTCACTTGAATTAAGGAATAATACCTTTCTAAATACATTAGCTACTCCAATTTGCAACTGATTTCACTTCCATGACAATCTACTTTGAAAATGTGTTCTTACTTGGGAATTATTTAGGAACATCTAATTTCTTGTGTAGACAAATTCTAAAGAAGTTTTACAGTTCTTGTAAGATGCAGGAAGTAATATCACCATGTACAAATGGTAAACTTGAACTAAAATGCCAAGGAAATAGGATCATGGATATAACTTGAATTAGACCTCCAGCCATTTTTGCATGCCCATCGGTGATCAACTATCCCATATCTGTCCTTGTTAGAAATATATTCTTCTCCAAGAGTTGAAACAAACAGCAACAAAATCACATGGTTGCACTGAAATATCTGATACCCCTGCAAAAATGTTATATTTAAATAAAGCCTACATTTCTTTTATTGGTTATTTTAACTAAGAAAATAGTTCGTGTTTAAAATAAATTCTACTAGAAACATAAAATATAATAAAGTATAAAGCAGATTCTGAATTGGATAAGCAGTTTCAACCATACACATTTCTGAGATAAATAAAGCCAATTCTGTTATGTAATTACTTATAAAATAGTTTTATGAAGCCATAATTATGGTGGATGGTGAATATCTTTTCACTGTGCCTGTTTTCTTAATGTGTTTTTTGGTGTGTCCTGTTTGTTAATTTGACCTACATGCAAAGATTATAATAAAAAATCAAAAAATATAATCCTTGCAATAGCACATTAAATAAATAAATACACACTGATAGAATTGGAGGTCAAATGAGGTAAGCTATTAGAATAAACTAAGATAGAGATTTACTTGAAGCAATAACATTGCTAAGACAAAACAACATGCAAATTAATCTCTCATATATATTTATATTACACTATCCTTTTTCTATTCATAACTGAAGAAATGCGTAATCCAAAATTAAAGAAAAAAATACCACAAGTTTAATAAACTAATCTAGTATTAAAATTGCTTTTCTACTTTTAGTTACAACTAAATATAAATGTGGTTGTCCTTATTATTCAGATGACAAATATTCAACACACACATGCTGAATTAGCAACACAGTTGCAGCGGACACCAGAATTGCTTCACTGGCACCAAGCAGAATTCCAGCAGCTAGAACTCAAATTCTTTAAAATAAGCATAACTTGCATAAAATAATCCTGTTGTGTTCACTGATACTACTCATATCAGTAGTTAACTGGATGGATCAATAAGGGGTTGGAAATCTGGCCTTAAGAAAAGAACCATCATTAAGGCTTGTTTCTTCTTTCTGAAAAGACACTGTATGTGAAAACATAATGAAGTATCTCTCTCAGCTGTGGTGCAGTAAGTACACCAACAAACAAGCATTAATGTCCCCTTGTGCACAAATGGCAAGATTGTACCACATACTGGGGGAATTAATTGTTTGTGCCTCATTTTGTAGAGAAGATGGATCATTTCTTACTTGAAATTTTATCATTATGGGCATATGAGTACCTTTAAACAAGTGAATTCAGCCACTGATTACATGGTTATATCTTGCTTTGTTGCAAGGAATAGAACATACTCTTTGGTATCAGCTATCTGTGGCCTAGCCTTTCACCTGCAAAAATGTGAATTCAAGTCATATTGAAAGAAAGCTTTTTTGTCCCTGTGCCTGAGGACACAGTTTGGCCTGCATATTTATAAAACTTACTTAGAAGAGGACAAGTTATGCAAGTCTGGCCCTGAGGAAATCAATGACAGCTCTCCTACTGGCTTCCGCCGGCCAGGCTTCCCCCTAAGCTCAGTAACATAAAAAGTCTCACAAGAGATTTGTCTAAGCTTCAGCTTCCTCTTTGGCTCTGTCACATCTTGGCAACATTTCCGTTTTTCTTGGCTGGCTCACCAAAATTCCATTAAAAAGGACAAAAACAAAACAAAACAAAATAACAAAAAAAACACCCACTTTTTTCTTCTTTCCTCTTGACTATTTCTGGAAGTTGTTTTCCTCCTAAGTTGCATCTGATTTGGCCTTTTCTTTCTTGCGCTAGCCAGGGTAGTCCCTTTGGGACTTTCTGTTGGCTTGAGTCTCAAACCATAGAACATTTTGGGCTCCTTTGCCTTCTGCCCCAGCAAATCCTCTGTAACAGGAGCCATTAGCTAGTGGTCTACATCCAGTAATACCATCCTTGTGTCATCCAGAGGTTTTCATAGTTAGAATATTAATAAGACCATAGGAATTTCTTTACTACTCCTGCTGTCTCATATTTCTAATGGTTACTTGCAGAAGTCTGCAAAAGAATATGCAAGAAATGTTATCACCTGATGTAAGGATCTGTTCCTCTCATTAAATTTCAGTATTGGCTTCGGTATTGGCTTCAGATGGAAAAGAAACTTCTATATGCTTTGTCGCATCTCTTCTTACTTTTCAACTTTCACAGGTAAAATTCTCACTGACTAATTTCTCTCCCATATCCTCTTGGTTTAATGTTACGCAGATTTTCTCATGGCCTTTCTAAATTGCTAAGATTATGCATTATGCAAAGAACCTTGCGTTTATCTGGAGCCTGACAGGCTGGTATGCCAACACAATAGATTTACTGGTCCATTTCTGGAAGTACAATGACACTGGTGACACACTAGGTCTAGGCCATGAAATCCAAATCTCAGGAAAGTACTGCCTTGACAAGATTACGGTTGGAAGAGGCTTGATTCTTGTCTCCAGACAAGTGTTATTATTTACCTTTACAACATCCACAACACTTTTAAAGGTTTCACTTGATTTACTTATAAATTTGGCTGTCCTTTGTTTTAACCAGCTCCTTCAACTGAAGCCTTGTTTTAAGACATACATTTTTTTGTGTGTGTGTGTCACTACCTCTCCTTTAAAGGTTAACCTTCATTAAGGGTTCAGTTATTGTCTTGACTTGAAGGAATAAGCTTTCTGATGAGTTATTTCAAACTAAGAAAGCACAATCTCTCTTACCATTCTCTGAAAACAGCAATTCAATGAAATTTTCACTTGAATTGGCGATAAATTGTTCTCACAAACACTGTACATTTGTGCATTTTACAAGTAGGCAGCAAAATAATCCCCTGTTATTGCTGTTCTTTTAGATTTTTGTGTGTTCTGTGATCTCTCTTACAAATGACAGAGCTGAAGAGCACTAGTCAAGAGCAGAGAGATTTGACAGTGAAGAGCTGACCAGGAACATATGTTCTTTTGCTTATGATGCTCTTTTCCCCAAATACACTCCATGTAGGAAGAGACTCCTGTGCAAATTTTAGACCTGATTTTGCATTAGCTAGACTTAAAGGGTAATTTTATTTCATATCAAACATGAAAAATCAAATCAATCTTGAATGTCAACATTTTACTTAAAATTGATCTAAAATACACCTAAAAATAAAGTAAATCCTGTATATTACTAACTTATCAGCCTAAAACGTCTGGTGTGGAAAAATGCGTAAGAAACTGCACTTTTATGGGAGAAATTCTATTGCTATGTGTAAACACTGTCCGTGCCATTTATTCAGGAAGAATTATACTTAATGCTTTCAGAAGTAAATAGAATTTTTTTATTTGTATAAAATTTTGTGAGTGACTGACGGATGATACTGAATTCTCTCTACTTGAAAAATCTGACCTGCCAAACCAAGTAGCCATTCTATAAAACTGAGAGTTTGTTGTTTGTTTGCTTAGACAAACATTACTTCTATTTCGCTTGTTTGTTTTTTTTTTTTTTAAAAAAAAAGTCATTATAAGGTTTTTCTTCTTATTATTTTTTAGAGGAAACTGCAAAGTTTCCTTTCCTGAACAGGTCTTCAGCTTAAAGGCAAATTTGCTTTGCCAGGCAAACATAATGTTCTAAACTTGTTTTCATTCCCTCAAGAATTTGGTGCTATGGTCTACAAGAATTGTTAATGATGACATGAAGGGGAATTGCCACTTCTGGTAGAATCTCTTCTCTCTGCACAAAACTGATGTTGCTTCAAGAGTTAATGAAAAGTGCAGTACTGTGTGATCTCAATTCATCTTCATCACAGTAAGTAGTCAGGGACAAGGTAAAAATGTGGTCCTGAAAATGAAATAGAATTTCAGAGGGAAAACTTCACCCTTGTTGAACATGCAGTTGGTGTAATTTGTAATAAAGAGCAGAACAGTGCTCTTTCTTTGCATAAATAATTTAAATGCAGAGACCACTGTAGCAGCCACATGGAATATAAATTGCTAATTCAAGAGACTAAATCCCCTGATTTCAATATCAAGCTCTTAAGGGGTTATACTTGTCAGAGCACAGCCAGTGCTTACATGGCAGAACTCAGAGAAACTAATAGCCCTTCTGTATTCAAATGGTAATTACAAAAAGTTGAAACCAAATCCCACCTTAAATCTTCAGCCATAAATGTTCACTTTTCTAATAAACAAATAGACTTACACTGTTTTTAAAAGAACACTTTTGAAGTGCCTAGACAGCTAGATCTACCCATTTTGCATGCACTTTGTGAAATGTCCTTCCATGCTGCCTGCCAAATTCATCCTTTCAAGCAGATACGCTACTGCAGCTTACAGCAATCAAGTTCCCCCAGAGAAATTCTGTTCCTGCCCACTCCTAGGGACTGCAGAATATACATATACCTAATGTAGCAAGGAAACCACAACCTAAAAAAGAAAAATAAGGACCTTTAGCTACTTTGATGTTTTTAAAAGCACTAGAACTGCAATGAAAATAAAATAGGCATTTCTGAGAATCCAATATAATTTGAAAAATGCTAAATATTCCTGAAGATTACTGTTGCCAACGGTTGATGTGAGTTTTGACGATTTTTTAAGATCAATTATGTTTAGAGTGAGACTTCTGAAATTTGAATGCTGAGTTTGTCTACTCAGCTGGTCATCTGTCCATTCCCAAGTGATAACTAGCCTATAATTTCCCACCAAATTCAACACAACAGCATTTGTTACATTAACTTCATTGCCTGGTAATTCTTCTCCTTCTTTTTTTTTTTTTTTTTTTTTTTTTTTATTTTTTTTTTTTTTTTTTTACAATTACAATCAACCATCAAAAGGTCTCCTTTCTGCAGAACTTTCACTGTCAACCCACTAAATGCCCAAAAGATTCTGTTTGTATTTTCATTGATGCACCATGGCTAAAACAAATGATTTTAAGAAGTTACAGATTATTTTGTAGTAAAGAAAATGACTAAGGAATGGATGGTAATACTTGGAGTGGATGTAACTTAGGGGAGGGGAAAAAAATCATTAACTTAAAGCAGCATGGAAAAAACACTCCTTTCTAAGACTCCAGAAGGAATGTTTTTGTCATTCAGTCATGTGAGAATGATGAGAAAGGTTTTTCTTCTGTCTAACTAGATATAATTTTCCCAAGAAATCCAAAAATTCTGTTATATTTCCATTTTGTGTCATCAATGAGATATGAAAGTATTCTGCATCCTCAGGAGGCACAGAATTTGTACTGCTTATTAGCATTTGAAACTTAGGAACTCCGTTATAGGATTAGTAGGTTCTACTAAAGATTGTTGACTAAAGATTGCTTCAAATTAAAACCACTTTCAGGTTTTCAAGTTTGCCAGTGATAAAGTGACTTTGATGATTAGTCCTGAATCCTCCAGAAACCGTCAGCTAGGACAGGAGCAAAAGTTGTTGATGATCAGACATCATGGTCTTTGATTGCTTTTCTTTTGAAGGAAGGTTGTAGTTCCATCCAAATAAAATTTATCTGGAGGTGTTGGTAAAAGGAAAGGTGATTTCACCTAGAGGATCTGATTTTACAGCTGGCAAATTAAATAGTCTAAAATAGAACTGTCCCTAATACATCCTCACAATATTCCAGAAGAAATTTGAAAGCAGCACATCTTCTTAAAAGTGAGTGGGTGTAGCGGCAGAAGTCATCTTCTTTTACTGAATAATAAACACTGCTTGACAAATTTGACTCTTGCATCTGAAATCTTAGTATGTGTGCAGCCTCTTTCAAAATTCAAATCCAAATGGATTTGGTCACTTTTGAACTATAGGACAATGTGAGACCCTTTTGTAGTCCCTGCCTTAAAAACAACTAAAGAGCTAAAGAGCAGATAGGTTAAAAGATCCTCTGATGAGAAAAATCTTGAACTGAAACAGAAAAAAATCCCACCATAATACTAAAAATTATCCTCTGTTATACCCATTTGCACTGGCTGTTTCTTTTACCCATGTCTAGATCCTTCACTGCATGATATTTTAAATGTTTTAGTTATTAACCTAGGTTTTTAGCCACATTAAAAACTATTAGCCTTGCAAGTTGAAACACATTAAAGTGATATTTATCACTATGATGGGGATTCCACAGATACTGCAAAATTATACTCTCCCTTTTAATGTGTTTCTCTTTCTCTCATCTCTTTTTTTTCTGTGATGACATATAAGGCAAATAGAATAAAGAAAGATCTCTGTGTAATCACATTAAAGACAATTACAAATGCTCATTCATATATACTAAATGCTTGGAAAATAACATCTACATTCAAATCTATCTATTTGTTGGTTTACAACAAAATCTCAGACTGTCAATTTTACTACCTGTTAGTAGAAGATAAAAAAAAATAAAATGGAAAAAAAATTATCATCTGCTCCTGACAAATGTTTAAGCATATTTTAACAATCTCATTTGATATTCTTTCTGACTTTAGTAATGAATACAGCTGAAATATTAACACTGAAAATTCATACAAGCCAGATTTTCCACTGCTCCTCATGCCTAATCAAAAATACAACTTTCTTAGGTGGAAGAAGATCTGACACTGCCCAAATGACTGCAGGAAGAAGTTAAATGAAGGTGGAATCCTTTTGCAGTAGATGCTTCATGAAGAACATATTTATAGGGTCACATGGCAAAGATAAAAAGTAAGTATGGAGAAAATCAGCAAAAACACATAAAAGGTAATGGGAAATATTTCATAGAAAAGCAGTTATCAAAGCAGTCGTAGTTATGAAGTTATTTGTCTTAGAATTCAAACAGTTTATTTAGAAAATATACATATACTTCTCATCAGACTTTTATTTTTTCCTAATGGTAAACTCCATATACTAAACAGTGTTAATAAAATAAATTAATAATATTCACAAGGGTGACAAATATCAGGATTAAAACTCATTTTTAGAGCATGCAAAACAATCCACTCAAGGGCATTAGTTTAATCCAGATTTTTTTAAAAAACATTCAGAAATTCAAACAGAACTTCAGTTCCTCAACAGTTCAGTAATGTTTGAATCTAAAATTTAAAGTGTTTTCATTATTTTTGTTATTGTTATTGTTTTTGTTTTGGTTTGGTTTTGCCAAAGATTTGCCTTTATCATTGCCCTTAGCATAAAACTGGTTTAAACAGCAAACTTTTTGCTGGCTTTCAGAAGAAAAGAGTATGTAAATAATCAGATCACAGCTAATATATGTAAAAGCTGATTTGTCAAAATTGAAAATAAAATAGGCCTCGCAGAAAGTGTTTAGATTGTGTCAGCATTTTGAATTGTGTTTGATCCTGTGTTTGTTGTCCCAAAGTGAGATCTACTGTATTACTGAACCAGGAATTTAAACACTTTCTTAACACTTTAAGCCTCATTTCTGTATCTGTCTGTAGTGTAGATGTCCAGCAAAAAAAGATGGGCAGGAGAAGCATCCGGTAGGCTCTCAACTTCTATAATGCTCCTACAACAGGGAAATCAGAACATACTTAAGTGAGAATTGCAAAGGCTGGATTCTTCAAGATGCCCTTTTTTTTTTTTTTTTTTTTTTTTTTTTTGAAATAGACTATTGCTTGCTAAAACTATATTTGCACTTTGCAGTATTAGCTGAGAACATTAGTGATATTAATTCTGGCATACTCCAGCTCCCCATTTCAGAAAAAAAGTAGATCTTGTAGTTTTCAGTTCTTTTGCATGAAAAAAAAAAAAAAAAAAGACTTGAAAACAACATCACACTATTTACTTCCAAGAAAACTGTTCCTAGCTAGTATGTGATGTTTAAGTGATACAGAAGGTACCTTTAAGGAGTGGATGAATATGTTTTCTTCAGAGATACACATCCTGTCTGAATAACTTCATCCACATTTCCATCTTTGAAGCTGCTCCAGTAATGCCTTCTTGGAATGTTTCAAAAACTTTGACTTTAATTTGAGACAGCACATTAACATCTTCAATGAACTCACAAATAAAGTCATATAACTCTCAGCACTCTGGGAAGGAGTGTGCTTCAAAGCATGTTTGTAACTCCTTCAGTGCACTGATGATATCAGTGATGATAGGGATCTGTGGTTTCAAATACTCTCAGGAAAACTGGAGTCTACTTAATTTGTTCTCTAATACTGCCTGTTCCAGATGGAGTCACCAAAAATGAAGTTCATTATGAAGAAGATCTTTAAAGAGCATAACAATAAGGATAAATGTCACACTCATTAATCACCTTCCTAAATAGATAAAGCAAATAGCAATGACTGTATTAATTCTGCTTTCTTTAGAACACAGCATGAATTATGAAGGCTAACACCACGGTTAATAGTTTGCTAAGTGTGAGAGAAATATGCATTTACACCAGAGCAAGGGGAAGAAGAGTGGGTAACTTGCACATACCTCCAAAAACCTCAAGGAATCAAAAAATAAAAAATAAAAAAAAAAAAGGAAGACAAAGTATACTTTCTATCTCAAAAAGTGTTGAAAACATTATTGTTTGGAAAACAATGAAAATGTAGCTATCCATGCTATGTGAAATAAAAGATTGACAGAGGTTTAACCACATTTAGCTCAGCAAGTAGAGCCACACACATGCTTAAATTTAAAAGAAAATCCATGGAACATTAACCTATCCATGTTTTTCACTGCAGTCTACCTATACATACCTCAGCCTAATCTGGTAAAACATTTGAAATTACATTAGGAGAATATGTGGTATCCGCCAGGCCTATCAATTGGCATAGGAAACATATGTTTCTGATATCGTTTTTTATGACTATATTCTTTGACAAGAGGAAGCACCATTTCCCGAGTGACATCTAAAGCAAAGGAATGTTAACAAATGAGTTTTATCTATTCTCCCTAAATCTTACTCTGTAGAACAGCCACATCTCTGGCTATCATCTAGCAATCTCTAGGTGTGGTCAGTCACATCTGACTAATTGTTTTTTATTCTGGTGGTGTAGAGGGATTTCTCTTCTTATAGATTAAGAAACTGATACATACCAAAGAAAACCTTCTGTGCAGGTTCTTGGAGACACCCCATTATAGGTTGCCAGATAACACATGTCAAAATATTGTTATTTGGGGAAGAACTGGTAGCTTAGCCAGGAAGACTTTCTTGGGCAATCTATGTACAACTGTGGATCTCTCTGAACCTGAAAGCATCCCAGTTGTTCTCCATATTGCCTAAATAGCAAAAGCAATTAAACATGCAGTGTTTCTCACAATAGCTGAAATAATAGCCGCTGTCCAGAGCATTCCTCAAATGACATTCCCCACTTAACTCATATAAAAATGGCTTGGGTGTTGTTGTCTTCCAATCAACTTTTCTTCCAGATCAGAGGGAATCCCTAAACATTCAGATATTTCTTGCCTGCAAAGACCTAAAAGCACTTAGGAGAAGCAATTCCTATACAGCACATTGTCACAAGTCAGTGTAGTCTCTTAAAATATGTCATTTCACATTAGGAATGAGAAGAATCTGCATGCTCTGATATAAAGATTTTCTCAGTGTCAAGTTTAGTAGATGAAAAGACAAACATGGCCAGGCTTGTTTTGTCAGGAGGGATCTGTTAAAGTGCCTATCACCTCTCTTTCTGGTCCATATCATTGCTTTGATAGACAGAAATACATATCTTTGTGCACATGAGCAAATACAGCATCTCCTGCATCTGTACTAGTTTCAAAACAAGGGGAGGTAAATGATGAAGTCAAGAACCCAGTAAACTTTAATTTTCATGAGAGTTTCTAAAAGTACACAACCCATACTATTATGGAGCTTGCAATATAGAAACTCCCTCAAAAGAGAGAGAGAGAGAAAGAAGGAAAAATAAAGTGTTATTCAAAGGAATTCACTCCATAGGGTCAGTCACAGTGCTCACATTCACATACACTGTTACAGGATATACTATTTTATATTTTCAACAGTCAAAACTACTTAGTGTGCTGTGGTAGATCTTGTCTACCTGTATTTTTCAAGGCAAAACTGAATATATTATTTTTTAATCATCCTTCAACAATACATATATATAATTCATTTATTCTTCAGTATCTCTGTGGTAATTTCTATCATTATTCCAGAAACATCCGGCTTCTATATTTTAGCATCTACTCTCTGCCCCCTTTTTCATTTCCCACTCATTTTCTATTCAATTGTTTTCTGACCTCTCCAACTCTTATTTGGTAGTTTTTCAGTCAGGATTTTATTGAATTTGCCAGAAAAAAGAAAAGGATCAGCCCTGAAATCTTGAAATTTCAGCTGTTTCTCACAGGACTTTTCTGCTCTGTAAAGACAATTCTACTGAGTAACATTAGGTTGCCACACAAAACTTATCTACCTGGAGAGAAAGTAGTATCGTGGATCTGGTAGTCTCTAGAAGCTTCCTTATTGTTAGCATGGACACTGATGTTTTCCAGCTTAATCAGGTAATTTGAATTCAACATGTCAGTGTGTTTCTATTTTTTGTAAATGAAGAGGTTTAAGAGAATGGAAAGAAAGTTAATAGTTTTCTTACTCTTCAGAGGTATTTATCTGTTCTCCATGGATTTTTTTCTTTATTAAGTATTAGATTAGCTTAATTTTCATTCACGTTCAGAGAGCTAATCTTCATCATGTACAAAGATGACTTGTGAAGCCTCAGAACTCACTGTTCCGAGTGAGTTTAAATACAAATTCCCTTCATCTTGGTCACCCCAACTCTTTTTGTAATATGAACAACAGAAATAACTTTTCTCCAATGAACCTTAACTCTACAGTTTATAATTTAGAATGCTTTGTTTCACCTAGGGGACAAGAACAGAGAGAACGAGGAAGCCCAAGGCACTGGTAAACAGAATATACTGTGTCTCTATGGGCTTTCAGGAGTCTTTATGAAGAAGCTGTTTCTTGCATCCAGCATAGAAGCAGCAAGATGAATTAAGCTGTTAAGGTGAATAAAATTAGGAATATGCTAGTAAACAAATATAAACAAAGACCTTCCACATCATGTGAGATCAAGTATATTAGCGGAGAAAAATAACAGGAGCCTTGAGACAATCTGTGCTGGCACTCAAGAAATGTAAAATGATACCATTTGTAGCTGTTCAAGCACAAGATAAGCCACAGTCTTTATAGTTAGTGCTTTTTCCACCAAAAAAAAATGATGAAGAAGCATTTATTTGGCTCTGGCAAATGTCTCCCTAGAAATCTTATGATACAGGAAATTGAACATTAAGTACTTCTGACAGTGGCAATTCTTGACTATGCTAGCACTAAGTCTTGCAGTACAAGCAAAGCAGGGCATATTGCACACGTTAAAGCAGGCAGGTACTGAATAATATTCCTCAGGTTGATGCCATGTGATAAACGAGCCAGCAGACAAGAAATCAACACACCATGTTGCAAAAAAGCCTATGTTAGTAAAGCTTTTGTCTCTTGGTGCCTCAAATTTTCACCCTAGCCAAAACTATCAAGTCAAAGGAGGTTTATTTATCTGTTGTCTATGCAGATCCCTTCACACTAAGTTGCTTTCCTTTGAATCAAAATTTCCCTCTTAACCAATATGGTTTCTATGCTGAATGAAAACCTAAAGTTGCAGTTATTTACTTGGCACTTTTCCAAAAAGCATGTAGACTCAAGTAGGAAAGTGTGAGTTGAATGCAACTAGTAGTAAGCCTAGTATGAAAGAATGCAGCCCCTTGCTTTCTCCTGAGTGTGGGCTGTCAGTATGTGCATTTATTTTTCTGCTTCTGTCCTTGACTTCCTTGGGGCTTGCCTAGAAGGACTTGCGGTGTTGTGTTCTCTAAACACACTTAATCAGCATTTTGCAACTTATTCCTTCTAAAAATAAACCATATTTGATCTTTCTATTACCTTGCAAATTTTACCACTAGACATAGTTACATTTGAATGTATTTGCTACTGACTCCTCTACATGATTCCTTTGGTCTACATTTAATTATTTTCCCTTCTTCACTTGCATTAGTTGTGGAGTTCCCCTGGGGTTGCAGAAGGACTTACTTGCACGACTTGCAAAGCTGTAGCTGCTGAATCTGAAATTTTTTCTCCCCTGCTTTTCCTGGGTCATTTATCTTCTCATCCTATTGCTATTGTTTAATTATCAAAGAGCACCCTGCAACCATGCTAATATTTTAAATGTTCTTCTCAGCATGTTTTATGTATATTCATTTCAGTATATTAAGGTTTCTCTCTATCCCTCTCTTTCTTTCAGGTAAATGATAGAATAATAAATAGTGTATATGATACATATTTTTAGATTCTCCACAAGGGTCTCCAAAGTACAAATAAATGATACTTTCTACTCTGTGGAAATAAACTTTCCATAGTGGAAATGGATCATTTATATTCACCAGAGAAGTATTGATTTAAAAAAAAAAAAAAAAAAAAAAAAAAAAAAAAAAGTTGCAATAGTATTGGCAGAAACAAATTCTGTCTGGCTGAAATAATAGATGTATTCCTTTGTGCAACTGTAAATTTACAAAAGTACCTTTTAATTGTTTCTCACCTAAGCCTTTGTTTACCTGTGAAGCAAAGTAATTCTGAAATCAATGACTGATATACTCTTTTGCCTGAGAAGGTGTTTTTGTCTACCCTGCTCTACCTAAAGTGTCCTTCTAGTAATACCATAATGAAAGCTTTGATTTACGTATTTTATCCAGCATAGTTCCATTTAGTTCTGAACCACAACAAGGAAAACAAAACAAAACAAAAAATTAGAAGCTGCTTCTTATAAGAGGAAGAAAAGATCTTAAAAATTCCTGATCTGCCCTAAAATCTGTTTATCACCCTTCCATCCTCCCATAACAAGTCAATAAACTTCAACAAACTACCTTGTATGAAATCGAGGCTCTAGTCCTTGGTCTTAATTCAGGAACTCTAATTCCTTTGTTTGAACCATCCCACTTTACATGAATAATTAAATCTCCTTTGAACTACAAGGACTAAAGCAAGGATCTTAATCTAGCTCTCCCACATCCTGCCTAACCACTGGGCTATGCTGGAGTTTTCCTTGACAAGAAAATCCAGGCAGATTTTTTTCCCCACATAGAATTCCAATAAAAACACTAGTCTTGACAAATTATCAATTTTTGAAAGAAAACATTTTGTCAGAGATTCCTGATCAACTTCTTTCAGAAAGGGGGCTCCCTTCAGTATAATTTCTGCTGAATTTTACTGCAGTACTACTGCAGTAGTTCTCAAAAATTTGTGCTCCAGATTTTTTTTTTTTTTAAATGCTCTGCTATATTCTGGGTTCAGAAATCACACTCAGGGTCAGAGTCCTCAGCTGGTCACAGTGTCAGTTTGGACAGCCTCTTAGTACCCCTTGGGACTTCAGGGATATAAACATGCATGCATTTGCATTCAGACTCTTTATTTTACCTAAGTAGGTCTTTTAGGTCTGGAAATTTGCTAAGTTTTCTTGTTTTCAATGTGTTTTTAAAAAGAAACATAAGGACATTTACTTTTCAAATGTTGTTTTGGAGTAAAATTTTTATTTTGAACCAAAGCCATTGATTTATAAATTGACACATTGGAATATTTTTATTTATTAACTTTTTTTTTATCTTTAACTGATACCATGCATGCCATTATGCATAAATTCTCAGTTTTCTATTCAGCCAATATCTACTCAATAATTCACAAATCTAGTAGAACATCTGCTCCTGGATTCCACATAAGATATAGAAAAATGTCCAGCAAAGATATTAGGTAAATGTAATAGCACTTGGATTTATAGTTTGTATCAGAAAATATTATGAAAAATGTAGCATTAGTAAAAGAACTTAGCCATTTGAAGGATAAATGATGACTGTCCTTCCTTCTATTTAAAGAAATAACTATTCATCTCAAAAATGGCAAGAGTTTACTTTTTAAATTGCCTCAAACTTGGAAAGCCTCCCATTGCACAGTTTAGGGCCTAGCATTAATAGTCAAACATTATTCCACTAAAACTCCTGTTAGTAACCTTCACTGTCATAGTGTCTTCTATGATAAGACCTGAGGTGTGCCCAGAGTTCATCTATTCTATTGTATTGTGCTATGTTGTACTTTATTTGATTTCATGAAATAAATGGCTTGATGAAGTAGGTGTTTTAGAACTTTGGTTTTATTGGCGCAATTCTGCACTCACTAGTAATTGCAAGTGCCAATTACATTTGCACATTTTGAATGCTCAGCTACATCCATTAACACTGACATTTGCCCTAACAATTAGCTTGTGTATATAAAACCGTAATCACAAAGCAGCAGACTGGCTTATATTCCCTTTAAAATATAACACCATGGCATCTTAAAATCTCCATTTTTTTCCTCAGCTATAACCTCTATCTTCAGCTTTCCAGCAAGCACAGGAAAGTAATTGGTCCTACTTCTAGCCTGCAAGAGTTAATAAGGGTCTGAATTGTTTCATTGCATTGTACACCTCTAACAATAATTGGATTTTGTGGAATGCTTTTTTTGGCCTGCAGTCGAGTTACAGATGTGGAAGCAAGTATAAAGAGCCCATTTGGGGCTAATCTTTGCTAACCTTGCTCCTTCAAATGCCTGTTCACAGGATGATTACTCTTTCATGAAACATCCCTTCTGAAGCTGCAGAATTAGGGTAGCACAGGAGTCAACGCTATCAGTTTGTTAACTCCCTGTAACACTTACCTCCACTCTGGCAAAAGGAGGGTTTTGCTACCCCATATGACAGTACCCTTTTGGTATTCAGTCATGTGTGGTGTTCTGGTGAAGGCAGGACTGCAACTTCTAGTGAAAACTCATTATTCACTCTTCAGGACTTCATACCCAACCAATATTATCTTTGTTTACTTATAATACAAGGAATGTCAGTTTCTAAATGTGATCTCTAATCCTGTTAGTCATACAGTAGAATTTAATTTAATGTAATTACTTTAATGAGATTTAATTTAATTGTTTTAAAGTTTCAGACTAAAGAATCTCTGGAAGGAGTTCTCCATTGAGCCATTAGCTTAAATATTTCACTTACTTTCATTAAAATACAGATATACAGCCTGAAAAAATGAAGCAAATACTAGAAATACATTTCACTTTCATCTGAGCGTTTATTCATTTAATGTGTTAGCTACTTATAACAAATAATTAAGAGGGGTTCAGGTGGTACACAGAAACAGTTTCAAAAGAAAAATATTAAATGATTCCAGTATAGTTGGAGCGCATGAGGGGATAACCACGGAGTATTATTTAATACTCATTTAAAGAACAATAGATTAAAGCCACACACACAAAAATAAATCAACACATTTGCTTTGTAAACTATGAAATGGGGAAGAGGCAGTTCTGGCATTCTATTACGGCCCTGCTGAGAGACGACGATTAGCAATAGATGAAAACTCAGATATACTTGGAAAACGAAAGAGGAAAGAAGGAAAAGTTTTTACACAAAAATACCATAAAACCTCTCTCTTTCATTTAATTCTATCCATGTTGGCATCCCATGGGCCAGATTTTTTCTTGACTTTTACTTAATCCTCATTGAGAAAGAGACTGCTTCTGCAGAAACTTTTACAGAGTAGATGTTCTCTTTCCAGCCCAAATACTGAAGCTAACTTCTGCAGGATCTCAACAGCAGATAAACTTTTCCTAAGTTATCCTAAAATGTAAACTGTTAAAGATTAAAAAATAGATATATTTAAAAAGATGTCTACCTGCAACATGGAGACACTTCTGATACCTTCCCAGTGTCCAAAATATTGGCCTTCATACACATAAAAAAAAAAAAAAAAGATTTGGATGACAAAAATTTCAAGAGTCTCAGAAAAGCAGTTTATTACTTGTTCATCCATACCATTCACAATTAAAAAAAAAAAAAAGAAAGAAAAAAGAGGAAAAAAAGAAATGTTAATGAGGATCAACTGGCAATGGAAACATGAAAGTTATCTGAACACTATCTTCTTTTAATAAGTTCCATTGGCTGCAAATCTTTTATGAAAATTCCCATAACTGCATTTTTTTTCCTGTTCGGGGAAAAAAATATATGGTTTTGTTTGAAAATAAATGGATGTGTATATTGGGGAATTAATAGGAGTTACCTATGGACAATATCTTTCAGACTTTCTATTTGATACCATTAATCAAAGAAAGGCTTTCACAGACCAACATTTTAATAAGATAGGCAAAGCTTCAGCATTTATATTTACAAACCACTTTTTCTTTTAAAGGGTTAAAACTGTGTTTTTAAAATTTACAAGTAACTTGAGTAATTGGGATTTTGAGACTTAAATGATGGAACAACATGTGCAAGGTTATTAACCTTTCTGTGAACCATTATCACTTCATTTTATATGCCAAACTCTATATTTTTTCTATTGTCTTCTTTGCTCCATGTTGGGCTGAAAGTCTCCCCAGCACTAGGTTAGAGCTAAGGAAAAAAGCAAGGCATTGCTAAATGGAAATTGTCCTATAGCTAAAAAAAAAAAAAAATCTAGATTATAAATGAAAAAAAAAAAAAAAAAGTTGGATCACTCTGGACAGAGTGTGAAGGTTACTTTAAAAACAAAGTTAGGTAATATGAGGGCTAGTATGTGTTAGCTGCACTTCTCCATAACACATCAAATATTCAAGAGTTTTGAAGGGCAAAGTCTCTTTTTTTTATTATTATTAATTGATAGGGGCTCAGTGCTAGGGAGTTTTGCTGTGTTCTACAGCTCTGTAATCTCTTGTGTTTTATTTTTCAAATAAAAACAATAGAAAGTAAAAATAGGTTAGTTTAAAGTTCCTTATAGGTCAGTTTCATGTTTTTAAAAGCAGTCATATATGGTTATTTAGAGTTGATAATGGCAAACATAAATTATGCCTCTCACATTTTCAAGTCAGAGACTTCCTGATCTAGAGGTGGTTCTTGTGTTCATAGTGAGTCTCTGATTTTTCCTTTGAACTTAACCAGTCCTTTCTTGTGCACAGAGTAAATTGTAAGCATCTACATATTCTTGGTAAGGTGACCAAGAATATTCTTGGTAAAGTGTCCTGTTATTTGTTTTAAACGCATACTTGATGGCTGGTAAAGAGAAAGAAAAATCAATCAAGTTCCTGTATGCCATGAAGAGTTCTCCAAATCTATATAATTACTTCTTTCCACCACATCCCTCCCATAAAGCATCTCTTTTCCAAACTGTTGATTGCTAATTTACTCTGCCGGCTCTCCTGCAGAAGATATATCTTTGATGGTCTTTGATGATCACCTTTGCAGTTTTTTGGCTCTGCATCATAATTCGTTGAGAAACGCTATGCACATCTTCAATGTCAATACACGCGTTTGCTCCCATCTTCCATAACTACTCTGAAGCTATAAATCCTTAAGCCCTCTAGTTGTAGCAGTTTGGTGAGAGTCTATAAAATAGTTCATTTAAATTATGTGAAGGGTGAGAGGGACCCAAGATCTAGCTAGGCACAGGGAACATGTAGCTGCATGGAGCCAGCTTCCAGAGTCTTCCTAAGTGATCCCATGGTCCAGGCCTGAGTTCCCAATTTCCCCACAACACTAACTCCTATCCAACCTCAAGGATCCCAAATGACCTCCTAGAGACCAGACCCTACCTCAAACTTGGGTTCCTGCATGACTGCATGACCTCTTGACACATTCCTAGACCTCAGCCCCTTCTCAGTGCTAGACCCCACTCTCAGACCTGGCCTCTTATGTGATCCACTGGTCCATTTGTGTGTTGTTATGAATCCCCAAAAGTAAATCTCTACCTAGCCATGGTGTCCTGAGAATCCCTGGTCCCAGGACTCACTTTGGTCAGGGTGGCCTTTCCCTCGCCACTGGTCCTGAGACCCCCAACCCTCTACCCAATCTGTGGGGTTTTCAGTGGTCTTACTGTGCAGAGAATATTATATTTACGAAAGAGATTATATATTGGCACTGCATATATTGCCCAGATTTACTAATTGGCCTGGGGACTGTGGCGGCTGGCCGGAAGAACATACTGAGGAAATGGTTTAGCAGACAGAAATCCAAACACTGATGTTTAAATTTTCAGCTTATACATGTGGCTTTCTAGTTTGCTTATTTAAAACCTGTGTCAGCTCTCCTTTGGAAAACATTACATTCATCTGGGCCTACAGCACTGCTCTGGAATTAATACATACGCTGCTTTAAATAAATTTTAGGTAGAGCTGTTAGCAGGGGTGGATCTCACAGTGAAGATAACAATGTCCTTCCAACCAGAGTTTTATACTCTTTCCTCATCCAGCAAAAAGCAATAGAGCTGCTGACAGACCATGTTTCTTTAAAGTAAAACAGGAAAGAGTGTTTTTGTTTGTTTGTTTGTTTGTTTTGCCATCATCCATGTTGTTGACTTAAAACTTCCAAATTACTGTTAGGAAAGAAAGGTGAAATCCTAATCTAGAGTCTCAATGACTCCTGCTAAAAAAAAGAAAAGAAAAAAAAGAAAAAGAAAAAAAGGAAAAAAGAAAAAAAGAAAAAAAGAAAAAAAAACAAAAAAAAAAGAAAAAAAAAA
>NW_020455877.1:1451653-1508739 GCF_003342845.1 Nothoprocta perdicaria | reverse complement strand
GGAAAAGGAAAAGGAAAAGGAAAAGGAAAAGGAAAAGGAAAAGGAAAAGGAAAAGGAAAAGGAAAAGGAAAAGGAAAAGGAAAAGGAAAAGGAAATCTCTGGCAACTTCCTTTCAGATCCAACATTAAATGACCGTAGTTTGGCAGAACCAAGGGCTATGCCCACACAACTGTCTCCTAGCTCAGGGTTTCTGATCCTGGAGATGATGTAAAATAGTTTCCAGACCAGCGGAGATCTCTAGAATGCTCCTGTGTCTCACCATTGTCATGAGTAATTTGTTGTCACTTATGGTATTCTTGGTACTCTCTGGGTAGAGAAATCCAGGTCCCAAAACCCACATCTGGTACGAAGACAATTTAAAAGCACCAAGCGAAACCTCAGGCACAGTAGTGAGCACACAGACTAGTAATACAAATGTTAATATCCTTAGTCACAGTAGAATGGAGGAGACTCTTAAAATAAGAGGATAGAAATGAGGGATGCTTTTGATGTATTCCTCCCAAAGAAGAGACTGAGCTCTTCCCAGGGAGCCTTCAGGTTGTACCTTTTTTCTAAAATAGAATCACTCTTTAAAAGGCCACCATGAACACCATGGTCTCATTTTCTTTTACATGAAAAGCATGAGCAAATGCATGGTTCTCACAAGCAAGGACACAGATTCTTACTTCAGTTTCTATCTCCACAGTGAGAAAATGAAAGAGCTTCTCGGTAGCCTTAAACACACATTCAGCAGACTTTAGAGCGGAGTAAAACTTCTGGCTTAGCCTGCTATACACACTGCATGTATTTCCAGGCTTCACACTGTAGGCATATGACACCCTTCTGATGAGTATTTGGTATATTTTGGATCTCATTCTGAAGAATTTAACTTTTCTTATGCAATAAACATGAAAATGAGGCTTTTGAAATAGAGCTCTGCAATTTATCACATCATTCAGGCAGAAAATGCTCAGTTTTCCTTCAATACACTTTAGTTTTTATTAGATCTGCTCTTAAGTATAGCTAGAAATATCTAAGCTCCCACATAGACATAGAGAGTGGATGAAAAGAAAATCAAGCATATCAGAGCATCATGTTCACAGAGCCATAAAAAACATTGGCATAAAAATTTGGTCTATTCTTATAAAGTCAGAGAATAATGGTAAGATATAAGACTACATTTCTATATTATATGCTTTAGAGCTCAAAATTGATTATATTCAGAATATTATCTTTGCTGCAAATTTAATAAAAATATCAAAGTAGTGTAATGAGTAGTGTAAAGGTAATGCATAAAAAACCTAGCATTCTAAAAAACCCAAATGTCTTAAAAATATACATAAAATCATCAAACTGGAAATAATTCAGGTTTGTTGGATAATCAGAATGCCTTTTAGTTTCATAGTATGAAAAGTACTCTTTAAATAAACAGACTGAAATGGAAGGAAGAAGCATCAATGTGTATGATGTGCCTCCCTTTTTGTTTCTCTGCCCATTAAATCAAGCTTAATGCTGTAAGCTGAAACAAGAGAGAATGGCAACAGAAAAAAGGACAATCTGAGAATGCATGATTCATCAATGAGAAGTAGATTCTACCACCCTGTCAGCAAATATAGCACACTTTTGTTAAGTGTAGACAAATTCCCGGTTTCCTCTTTGTGCTATTTCTTCACCCTTCTGTCTGTAGGGCAGGATTTGTTTTTCCTGACAGTTTGAGATTTCTGAGCTACTGCAATGTAGTGCCAACACACACTGTGCACAGTAAGTGAAGAAGAAACAATCTGGCTGTTGTTTCTCTATTTTGCAAATAGCAAATTGCTTCTCATGGCTGTATTTGAGATCCTGATACCAGGGGTCTGATTTTCAGAAAGCTAAATATTTCTGATCCACTCTTATGAGTCCATATAAGACAGCTATTCTCATGAAAAATCTGAAATTTGACATTCAATTTAAACAGGGAACTAAGCAAATGTTCTGAGTATGCCTTTGTTGTGTAATCTCAGTAATTAAACAAGCAAAACAGAAATAAAAGAGTGCTGCTGCTACTTACTACTGGTCTTGGTTTTCCAAGGAATCAGGCTTCCAATATTGAACCAGTTCATCAAGATGACTGGAGTATTAGCAGTTCAGCTAAATATAAACCAAGAAGAAATTTGTAAGCTTTTTTTAAAATAAATTATAATTCAGTACTTTCTGCCATTAAAACAAAGATACCACAAATATTTTATATATAATACAGAGCAAGCAAGAAAACTAATGGATTTTCTATTACCATTTGCTTTATTTAGACATCAACAATCTATGCCTAAAGTAAAGCCAAGGGTCCCATAGTGAATTTCAACTCTTTTGCCAAAAGATAAGAATGATATCATGACAAGAAATTTCTAGAGCAAACAGTATTATAAATCATATTCCATGTGTAATTAACTATGCATTTCATTTAGATTTAACAGGCTATTTACTGCATGATCTTCATGTCATAAATTATAACGGCTCCATTGAAAACTATGCAGCCTATTGAGAAAAGCTGAAGATTTTCTCCATACTGTTGGATGATTAATGATGGTTTTTACTATTCACTAGAAAATATATTCTAATATTGAGACATATCAAGAATAGACTATCAAGGCTAATAAACATTTGGACTAAATTTGGAAGTTTCTAAAAATGTTGAAAGCCAATATTTTGGAAAAAAAAATCTATTTATGAGATAATCTGAATACTTTTTTTGCAAAATTTAACATCAACTCCTAGGTGGGAAAGAAGGGAGAGGGAGAAAAAGGCAGTACTGTAAATTAGTCCTGTTTGAAAGTAGCCTTCACTCACATATGTGAGATAAGAAGTTTAATTGCCTAATCTTGAGATTACTGAAGATCAGAGTAACTCTTCATTCTGAAACACTGGATTACATAAAATAATCCAGAATAATCCAGTTTAATGAGTTTAGTTAAAAGTTTAATTCTGTCTCTTCAGGAATGCGGTAATTGAATTTGTAAATTGTCTCTATAACAAAGAACCTCAGATGTTCACTTAGTATTTCCAGCTCACCGTAGTTATACCCTCATATTCAATATGGTATTTTTGTTCCAATATAATAGCCTGCACCACACTGGGCATATTTCTGGCAAAGACTAAAGACATAATGACCTTTATAAAATAATTAAATGTGATAATTCTGGATTATCTTTAATTAAGCCAGAGCTCAGGAACACCCTTTGTGACTCTATCAGCACTGATTGCAGATAATCTTGGGAATAAAAAAAAAAAAAGAATAATCTTCTTTCCTCTTTCTTCTTGATTGCTTTCCTTCATCCCTTAACTGAAAAGTTAACAGCATTATTTCTCTGCATAACCTATTTCAGAACTTTATTGTTTTTATAGGTGTGTTTTCATATTTTCAGTCGATTTTTTATCTAAAATTCACAAGAAGAGGCTGGACACCCTTTCATATCTTTCCTGCCATGCACCAATGTTTTACATGCAAGTTGTAGTTCCACATCAGCTGAAGGCTACACAATCTTTTCCTCATGTTAAATTCACAGATAGGCCCCTAATAATTGTCTAATTTTGACCTCTCTATTGTAGGGTCTACTGCACAGATCCAGCAACCTCAGTGTTTAGTGTAACGATATCCAAATAGCGATTGTCAAGTAGCCAGGAGGAGTAGCGCATTTCGGAAGGGCCAGAATATTAAAGAAATTAGAGCTAAATGAAATTTAACTTCCTAGGATTATTTTAATTTCCTATTAAAGTAATAGAAAATGATGTATACACCAGCTCAAAACCCTTGTAGGTCAGTGCTATCCCTGTAACATTCTCTATGATCTCATTTTGCGAAACTGAGCATCTGATATTGGCCTTAGTGCACATACAGGTTTTCTCTATAGCTCAGAAAAACAAGACCTACTTAAGGACATTGCTGAAGAGGCTTGCATATTTATTACTGCTCTTTCCTCCCTGTTAATCTCTGAGGAGGTTATTCATAAAAGCCAACATTAGCCTAATAAGACTAATCTTTCCCTCTATGCTCTGTGCAGAAAAGGCAGAGGGTCATTTAGAGGAGCTAAGTCAGGTCTATCTTTCCCAATTAAATTGTAAAGGAAGTCTAGGGAGATTTATATCATCCTTTGTGAATATCCTTCTCCAAAATTTTCCCATGTAAGAATAACTGTAATAATTTGAGGCCATTTCCCATAAATTTCATAACAATTACTATTGTCATTTGTTTTTCTTTTCATATTTTTCCTATTATTCAGAAAATATTAACAGCAAAACAGAGGTTGATTTTTAACAGACATGTCACAGAGACAGAGAGATAGCGAGTTTTATAATGAGTTAGAACTTACTGAGCTTTAATAAACCAGGGTCAAGAGAAGTAAGGAAGAATAATTAGATGCTAAAGCTCTACTAGCAGCCTTAAGTAGAATGAAGTCATGATGCACGTTTTCCTTAAAATTTAGCTGTCAAACTGATGGGTGAATTTCTGCAGAGGTGAAAGAAAGTGGAAAACGGTTTCTTTATATTGACATGAAATTTGTAAAACCTACAGGAACATTGCAAACTCAATCTTTGAGTGTCCATTAGTCCCCAGACTTCACCATCAGTCTCTGTGTTAAGTCATTTGTTAAACTTGAAGCAATATTTCGCTTGCTATCTTTAAAATATTTGGGAAAGATATCAGTATTCAGTTACCTCTGTGTTGATTATCACTAGGGAATAAAATCAGAAATTACCATGTTTCAAATTTAATCTTCAAATATGAAATATTTGAAGAATTTGTGACCTGCTAAGAATGCCTGAAATGCATCACAGCATTGTTAAGCAGATTTATTGTGTATTACAAGCATTATGACACCACTGAAAATCAACCTGCAATTTTCATTTTACACTATATTCCCACAAATATTAATGCATTATTTAATTTATATGCTTCATGTTCCATTACTTATATCTAAGAGATTTCCTAGGCTTTTAGCAATTTTCTTCTGAAAGGTCTTTCCGAAAGTGAGCCCATTCCTAGCATAAAAAGATTTCTGCAATGACATCTTGGTTCTAGTACAATACACATACATACAACTTGTAATCACACTAACATAATTTAGTGAGATTGGAATTTTCCAATTCTTTTTAAATTGACAGCTGATGCCAAGAAAACAGCCTTATTTTTTATACAAACTCACATTACACTTCAGTTAACAAAAGTTAGGTTTACATTTAAACATGTCTGAAATATATTGGAATTGCCACTCAGAGTATTCAACAGAGCAGACTGGCAGTCCAAAAAAGAAGCCTTCTCCAAAACAAATGAAGTTATAAGACTAACATCAATTCAGATGACTATTCTAATTGCCTTCACACACACACACATACATATATATAAATTAATATTTTTTCAAGAGACAGTGATGGTAATAAGATAGAAATTCAGGTTGAATTTCTGTTCCTATTCTATCTATATTTCTCTCCTATCTATATTTCTAAACTGCTCATTGTATCATAGGAATATAGACCTTCTGTATCCTGGACATAACAGAAAGGCAGATGTTGTGCTTTTACATGTAGCTAAGTTTTCACAGACTGTTTGGGAAGAGATATTTTATTTTGCAGCCAACTGTATCTGGTTCAGAGTTTTGCTCGCACTATCTTCAAATTGCAAAATATTGGTATTATTAGGGAGGCATGAAACCATAGGACTAGATTTTAATCCTTCATTTTGACCTGTGTCTAAACACAGGACTGAATTTTATGCCTTCACTTGTTTACAGATTCACAGAATATTTAAGGTTGGAAGGGACCTCTACAGATCATCTAGTCCAACCTTCCCGCTCAAGCAGGCACACCTAGAGCATGTGGCACAGGATGGCATCCAGGCGGGTTTTGAAGACCTCCAGAGTAGGAGACTCCACAACCTCCCTGGGCAGCCTGTTCCACTGCTCTGTCACCCTCACAGTAAAGAAGTTCCTCTTCACCTGGAGACAGAACTTCTTGTGCTTCAGCTTGTGGCCATTACCCCTCGTCCTATCGCTGGCCACCAGTGAAAAACAGCTTGTCCCCTTCCTCCCTGCATTCTCCCTTCCTGAACTTATACATATTAATCATATCCCCTCTGAGCCTTCTCTTCTCCAGAGAAAACAGGCCCAGCTCACTCAGCCTCTCTTCATACGAGAGATGTTCCATTCCCTTAATCATCCTGGTTGCCCTTCTCTGGACCCTCTCCAGAAGCTCCACATCCCTCCTATACTGGGGAGCCCAGAACTGCACACAGTACTCCAGGTGCGGCCTCACCAGAGCTGAGTAGAGGGGCAGAATCACCTCCCTTGACCTGCTGGCAACACTCCTCCTGATGCAGGCCAGGATCCCATTAGCCTTCTTGTCCACGAGGGCACACTGCTCACTCATGGTTAACTTAGTGTCAACCAGGACTCCCAGGTCCCTCTCTGTGGAGGTGCTTTCCAGCAGGTCGACCCCTAATCTGTACTGGTGCCGCGGGTTATTCCTCCCCAGGTGCAGGACCCTGCACTTGTCCTTATTGAACCTCATGAGGTTCCTCTCTGCCCAACTCTCCAGCCTGTCCAGATCCCTCTGGATGGCAGCACAGCCCTCCGGAGTGTCGGCCACTCCACCCAGCTTGGTGTCATCTGCAAACTTGCTAAGGGTGCATTCCGTGCCCTTGTCCAGGTCATTGATAAACAAGTTGAACAGCACCGGGCCCAGCACTGACCCCTGGGGGACACCACTGGCCACAGGCCTCCAACTGGACTCGGCCCCATTTATCACCACCCTCTGAGCTCTGCCATCCAGCCAGCCCTCAATCCATTTACTTGTGACTTTGATATATATGACTTTACGAAGTCATTTAGCACATATCGAACACAGAACAGTATATGCAAACTTCTTGACAGATATAACCTAGGTAATTGCACACTATTCAGATACTTTCAAGATTTTATATTCTTATTTTTGAACTTACCACAAAAACAGATATTTTGGATACTGCTGAAATAAAACTGTAAATTCATAAGCTTACAAGAAAATCATGTATGGCAGGATACATTTTGGTTACTCATGACTGTGGAATGCTCTTCGTATGTGAAGATTCGGTTTTCCTTTTCTCTTCTGCTTTGTATGTAAGATAAAATCGAGAAAACCAAAATTTGCTCCCAGTTCCACTTTTCTTTATTAAAGATTCTCCACCCACTTTGTGGCTGGATTTTCCTCTCAATGACCCAAAGGACACAGTCTCCTTTAGTCAGTCTACAAACTCCTTAGAGACGAGATTGTGTCTTGCCTGTGAAGATTGCCAAACATACTGTCCTCACTAAATAACAAATGATGGCGTTTTTCTTTGTCTCTCAGTTTGCATAGCACTATCTTTTACTGTCCTTTTCTCCAGCCAAAAGAAGAAAGATCCAATGTCACTGGGAAAGCAAACAGGGACTGTCTGGAAGGTGATTAATACAAAGAACTTGTTCAGATTCAAATTGTTACTCCATTCAGAATATGCTGAGCTCATGGCTCCTAAAAGATCATTTTGAGGGTTTGTAAGAGTTCAGTCCAGCACTGCTGAAGTCAATGGGAGCATTGCAATTTTCTTCAAAAGAAGCAGTATTGAACTCTGTCTTGAACAAGAGAGAAATAAGTTGTCATGCTGTTTCCTCCATTCTTTTCCCAATTCCCAAAGAAAACTTGACATTTTTCTCCTGCAATGGTTGAGAATGAAAGTGGATGCTCTTAAGACTGGTGTAGCTATATAGAGAGCTTTTAAAAAGAAAGGAACCACAATATGTCGCAGGGAGTCACATCTGGGAAGAGATGCCTGTTAGGTCTTATAATACTGTCAAAGTAACCATCACATTATTCTTGAACTATTATTAATTTTACTTTGCAACCCTTTCTGTCCTGGTAGCTGGTAGTCACAGCAAAGGAAGGAAGCTGCCAAGAGGACAGGATCCAAGGATCCAAGAGGGAAAGAGCAAATGCAAAAAAAAAAAAAAAAAAAAAAAAAAAAGGCGTTTGCGCTTTCCAACTTCAGCTGGTGACCGAGTAGGTTGTGCCATCTGCTGAATAATTTGCCTCCATGCTGTCTCATTTGCCACTCGCTTCACATGTGATGCTGTATGTCAGTGTGATGGGAGCACAACGATAACAGGCCCTGACAAGATACAGTGCTCAACAGGAAGGCAGCCCATGTCAGTGCTGCCTCACAAACATTACTGGTTTCATTTCTGTCTCTAGATCCATTTCTCAAGATTATTAATGATCATTGGAGACTGAGTCTATAGCACTCTGAGTTTAACTCCTACCAGTTACTCCCTGTCCTTTCCAGAAGGGAAGCCTGTAGGTTTCATGACAATATCATTTTATTCTTTTAGTTCACCCTTTTTCCCCCTTCACTGTTTTTGTCACCCTCCTTCTGCCATCCTCTCTGCTTTTTATATGAGTTTTTCCTTTTCTTTTTTCTTTTTTTTCTTTTCCTTAATGCGTCCTGACAAAACCTCAAGCATCAATGCTCAGTCACTTCCTCCCTATCATCCATTTCCACCCTTGACATGGGGGATGAGAAGAGGCACCCGGGTAGTAGATTGCAGAAATTTGGGTTCCAGGTGCCTGTTCAGAGTTCAGGCTGGCTGCTGTTAACCCAGAATACAACATCAGAGCTCACAGCTGTATCATATACTACTACAATCCTTCCAAAATCCTTCCATTCTTCACTAGTTTTTTACCAGAACAACTGTCACTGTTGCTAGATCTATCTTGCTTTTTACTCTTTTACCAGACCAGGGTCTTACGTTACAAGGAACTTAGTAGTTCTTTCTCCTGCAGAAACAAAATATTCATGAAGCTTTCCAAAGAGTAACACCTACTGATCATTTTGCAAGTCAAGCAGCATATCAAACACCTCCTGCTTTCTCTCTTTGAGAACTAATTGATCTGTAGTTGTCTTAGATTCTTTTGTAAAGTAGTTGGAAAAATATAAAGAAGCGTCATTAGAAAAAAAAAAAAAAAAAAAAGAGGTTATTGAAGCAAAAGTAGCCCTGCTTTTGCTGAATGTGCTCATTTTGATGAGTAAACTACACTGATGAACATGATGAGCGCCAGCATAGCAATGTGTTAATGTGTCTTTATGGCTTCCAGAGCAGAGCTGGCTTCTGTCCAGGCAGCTCAGTGGGCAAACAGATCACAGAATCACAGAATATTTAAGGTTGGAAGGGACCTCTAGAGATCATCAAGTCCAACCTTCCCGCTCAAGCAGGCACACCTAGAGCATGTGGCACAGGGTGGCATCCAGGTGGGTTTTGAAGACCTCCAGAGTAGGAGACTCCACAACCTCCCTGGGCAGCCTGTTCCACTGCTCTGTCACCCTCACAGTAAAGAAGTTCCTCCTCACCTGGAGATGGAACTTCTTGTGCTTCAGCTTGTGGCCATTACCCCTCGTCTTATCACTGGCCACCAGTGAAAACAGCTTGTCCCCTTCCTCCCTGCATTCTCCCTTCCTGAACTTATACATATTAATCATATCCCCTCTGAGCCTTCTCTTCTCCAGAGAAAACAGGCCCAGCTCACTCAGCCTCTCTTCATACGAGAGATGTTCCATTGCCTTAATCATCCTGGTTGCCCTTCTCTGGACCCTCTTGAGAAGCTCCACGTCCCTCTTATACTGGGGAGCCCAGAACTGCACACAGTACTCCAGGTGCGGCCTCACCGGAGCTGAGTAGAGGCACAGAATCACCTCCCTTGACCTGCTGGCAACAAACAGATCAAACACATGACAGCCTGCACCCATCTGGGTAGGCAAAGCCTTGTCTGACTTATCCTGCTCAAACTCATTTTGATGCTCCCCAATAAAAAGCAATAGTATATATACTCTATCTCTTAAGTTAGAAAGTCACTATGGCATATGGAAAGGTTTGCTAGTGCTAAAGACACAACTTTATCTCAGAACTACTAACTGGTAAAAGCAAACCAAAGTTATTCTTGGCTTTCTACATTATCAGTGGACAGATTCAAGTTTCAAGTCAAAGCATGCAGTATTTCCAAAGTTTTAGTTGTTCATAGCTAGCATATATAAATGGTTACAAAAATCTTTTCATAAAAATCGTGGTATAGAGCTCTGCTCTTCTAGCACAATAGAGTACTTCAGAGTAAGGACAGACCTTGTCCAACCAGTAGCTCCCATTTTTCTACAAGTTGGTCTTTAATGAGCTTTCATGCAAATTCAGGTCCTGAGCTGGTTTCCACTCCAAGTATAAGATGCTTTTCTGCGTCTTTCTGTGCTAAAGAAGTCCAGCATAAGCACACAAGAGGATATCTCTGTTAAATAAGAAAACAAACTGCTAGAACTAGAACTATAAAATAGACTTTGACTATAAATTTAAGCCATTCACATCCATTAGCATACACTTCTCCCCTGGGAAGAAAATAAAAATGAACTACAGGTCAGATTTTCAGCCTGCCAGTTTATGAACTACTGAAACATACTCAGATGCTATTGTGAACAAAGCCATATAAAAGTTCACAGATAACAGAACAGAACTGCCTAAAGCCAGATGTAATAAACATAATATTAAATGGCAAGAGTGCGTGCTCCTACTGACTCTATACTTTTGCGCCTCCCAAGCAGCTGCATAAAATAAGGAGATCACCATTTGTTATGATTTTAAATAGTTTGGGATACATTAAGATGAAAGATATAATGGCAAGATACTGTATTACTGGGTGGCCAGTTCTTAGTTCACTGCTTTTGACACTGTGTTCCTTAATGTCAGCTTCAAAATACGGTTTCGTTTATTGGAAGATTTTTGTTGTAGTGCTTCACATTGATCTCATGACCTCCCTTGATCTCCAGGAATCCCACATTACAAAAGGAAGTGGGTAGCACTGAGCAAGCAAATACCACACAGCACTTGGAACATAACCCTATCAATCAGGAAACTTCATAGGGACTCTCTCTTTCCAAGAAGAAATAGGATGGAGGGTCTTCTAAGTTGTGGCTTCTAAAAGCTTTGTGGATCCTTAGAACAAGAGCAGGGCCTTAACCTCACTGTCCTTTTAAATTTCTAGGCAGATAATTACATTTTCCTGACCTACATTCCCCGGCAGTTTCATCTGGTTGCAGCAGTGTTTCTCTCTGCTTATCACACAGTGTTTTTGAGAGTCACTCTGGAGTGTTAAATACTGCATTGTTTTGCTTCAAAGGCATTTCTGTCATGGGAAAATTATTGCTCTATGACCCCTCTGTATGTTCCAGGAGTGATGGGACGTTAAAATATTCTAATGGCCTCAGGAAAATATATTAAGGACTACACAAGCATTAGTAGAATAATGAGTGGTGTTTTAAATCTCTTTACATCAGAGCCTCTAGTGTGACACTGAAATCTATGAAGCATGCTCTGCAGAAGATGTCAGTATTTCCCAGATATATAGTCCAGAGAATGGGAGCTTTAGAAATATCAAGCGGACAACAACTTAACATAGTGGAATACTATTTCGCTACAGATCGAAAATACCATATGTTACACACCCCAACACTAAGCACTCAGATTGAAACTCTTAGGGAAAAAAATTGCTTGCACAGCTGATGCTCTTTATATTAGAAAAACAGTGCTGTGAGCAGCAGAACTAATGAGGCCTGGTTTCCTATGGATTTTATCTCATGGTCAGATTCCCCAATGGCTACAAAGGTGCAAGCTTCTGCTTTCCCACGTTGAGGGTCTCACTCTCCAATATGGATTTGCTTTCAGCATTTTGCTCCTGAAACGCCTTAGGGAGTGTGAGGATGAGGGTGAGAACAATAACAAAGCCTTTTTCCTGCACATTTCCTGCACAATAGCCTGTTGCCAGGTGCCATATCTATACCACACTTGCTTCAGTTTGGCTAGTAAGTTCAAAATTTGTTAGGAAGGAGACAGACATCTAGAAAAACATCACATATGCCACATCTCAGTAAAAGCAAAGGCAAATTCCATTCTTACTCTTGTATTTTTAGTGACTTCTTTTCAAAATCCACTAGAATAAGCTATTCTTCCTTAACTGCTGTTTACTCTCAGACTGCTATTCTTCATCTACTTCAATAATTTCAATAGCATGTGATTCAGTAATAGCCAAAGAAACATTCCTTTGAATATTTAAAAATGTTTGGTTATACAAAACTATTTAGTGAGACAAGAAAACAGCTTAATTGCATGCATGACAGATAATAAAAGCCTTTCTCTACCCAGACTTAGGTAAAAAAAGACCCACTTGTTTTTCTGCAACAGAGTATGGGGGAGAAGTTGCTTTATTTGTTCATCATTTTTCTTTCTTGTTGTCTTTCCATTGCTTTACAACTTCAACTAACATCAGATACTCTTCATTTAGAAGTTTACTTGTTCTGGGAAAATACATTTTTTTGACTTTGTTTACCACTTTAACAACAAGGATGACAATGAAATGTGTGATCAAACTGTTAACCTGAAAAGCTCATAGACAAGCTAACCAAAGAGGTAATGTAAAAACTGCTCTGTCAAAATCATGATTTAGGTGCAGCTGTTAGAAGCTTCTGAAGTGGTAGTGGGAGTAAATCACTTTCTCAAATGCTTGAAATCAATTAACTTTAATGAAATGTAACAGCATAATGTTTAGCAATTTTGGTACCCTAAAGCAGAACATAAACTTCGTCAGGAAACATATTTATTGAAAAAAATTTCCATTGCTCCACTCCATTTACTTCAGCAAAATTTCTTTGATTTTACAGCAATGTGCCTTAGTTGGGGCATAATATTTTCCCAGTTAGACTGTCTGAAAGTATAATAAGTGAGAATAATGCAATGTCCTATATTGTAGTAGGATGCAGTAGTTGTGTGGTTTATTCTTTCCTTTAAGGATAGCTAGTTTTCAAACAAGCTTACACATCTAATCCTTATTACAGCACAGAGCAAAAAAATAGATATTATAGAGAGGTAATTTTTCTTATGTTTCTTTACCATATTCTCAGATAACTTTCTCTGTCCTTGATAAATCCTGTTCCTCCTGCTAATGCTAATTAGCTGCCACTAGCTCTTTGACTGGCTCCAAATGATCATCGCATTTTTGCTAGTGTCTGGCTTGCCTTTCCCAGTCTAACTTCCATATTTCCTATTTCTTCTCACTGGATTTGACTAAGCTCACCCTAAAAGTGAAGCTTATATTCAAAACTGTTTTTCCCACTTCCCTGCTTTATGTATTTTTTAAAGATATTCTCCTAAATAGTTTGCTTGTAAAGGACTAAAAGATGTTATGTATTCTTGAGTGAGTACTGTGATCAATTGTATTTAGAAACATTAAAAGACCTCAATAGAAAAATCATTCCAGCTTCTCAGATGGAAGAATTGCAATCATTTGTGTGCTGTAAGTGTGAAACGCCTTTTCTGGTGCAATTACAGAAGTAACTTAAAATGACCCTTATGGTTTGTTTTGTTAATCTTCCCAAATATAGGGTGTCTGTACCACCTCTACTCATGTGAGCTTTGAACTTCACCAAAAAGCGGGTTCTTGCTTTCATTGTGGGTTACTTAGGCTATCATACATTAGCTGTGAACAATAAAGGGAAAAAAAACCCCATGAATAAACATTTGGTTGCATCAAACGTAAGATGACCAAGCTTAAATTAAGCTTATTGCATTTTGGCTTAATTAGATTAAATTAGTCCATGTTTGCAGTAAGTACGTCAATGACAGAGCCTCAGCTAATAGACACCCAGTGATTGATCTAGTGCTTTGAAGGTGTATTTGGATCCAGCAATTAACTGCAAAGTAATTTTCTTCTTCCTTTTTCTTCAAGAAAATCTCAAAACAAATCAGATATTTTCCTTGTATAGTGCTCTTGAAGAACAATAATTTCTGTAACCTTCAAGCACCAACACATCTATTCTAAGTCAAAAAAAAAAGTTTATAATCAAAAAGGCTGTCATCATTACTGAGTTTTAGATTTCAGTGTGGGAAGCTTTTACATTTTTGATGTATATCTTTCATAATGCCACAAGAACAGTAAGCCCTACTGCTCTGAGGTGTTCCAAAAAAGCTCACTCTTGACATTGCAGATATCTGTACTCACAGAAGAAAAAGTTATATGACCGTATATCAGCTGCAAGTTACAAAAGCAGCAAGAGGCTGAAGACAAACTACATTAGCTCAGGTGACTGTTATATCATCACAGAGAAGGCTTTTAATTCTTGTCTTTTTGCCTGTTTGTTGTTTGGGTTAGCACACTGGCAATCCAGTTTTCTTTCTCACAGGGCTACATATTTTAGGTTTGCTTTGGTCTTTTCATCCTTAACCTAATGTACTAGGAGATCAAACATCTGACACATTGTTATAGTATTGCTTTATTTTTAAAAGTTCTTTCTGAGTATGGGAGAATAGCAACTCTTTTTTGCAATCTCTTCTTTGCAAAGACAGGCGTCATCATTGTAGGAACAACCATAAAACTGAAGGCTAGAGAATCTTAAACCTTTCATTTTACAGAATCACAGGATGGTTGGGGTTAGAAGGGACCCCTAGAGATCATCTAGTACAATCCCCCTGCTCAAGCAGGGTCACCCAGAGCACGGGGCACGAGGCAGGTTTGGAAGATCTCCAGAGAAGGAGACTCCACAGCCTCCCTGGGCAGCCTGTGCCAGGGCTCTGTCACCCTCACAGTCAAGAAGTTCCTCCTCATATGGAAATGGAACTTCCTGTGTTTCAACTTACACCCACTGCCCCTTCTCCTATCACTCACCATGACTGAGAAGATTTTGGCCCCTTCCTCCCTGTATTCACCCTTCAGGTATTTATACAAAATAATTAGATCCCCTCTCAACTTTCTCTTCTCCAGAGAAAACAGGTCCAGCTCACTTAGTCTTTCCTCATTTGATAGAGGCTCCAGTCCCTTAATCATCTTTGTTGCCCTCTGCTGGACCCTCTCTAGAAGCTCCACCTCCCTCTTGTCCTGAGGAGCCCAGAATTGCACACAGTATTCCAGGTGCGGCCTCACCAGAGCTGAGGAATGGGGCAGGATCCTCTCCCTTGACCTGCTGGCAACACTCCTCCTGATGCAGGCCAGGATCCCATTGGCCTTCTTGTCCACGAGGGCACACTGCTGACTCATGGTTAACTTGGTGTCAACCAGGAATCCCAGATCCCTCTCTGCAGAGGGATCCTAATTTGTACTGATGCCTGGGGTGAAGTCATATTTTCAAACAAATACGTAACAAAAAAAAAAAAAAAAAAGCAACATGAATCATGAAAATAAAGTAAAGTTCATGTTTCATGTTTCAATCTTTCCTCATCTGCATCTTTCATTTCAACTGGCAGGACAAATTGTTTTGTGCTTGCTTCTGAAAGTGGAATCTTCCAGGTGAATGGCTAGAACTGGCTTTTGCACCTTGGCAAAAAGTGCTTGGCATTTGATCCAGACTTATTCAAGAGGAAGGAAGCGATGCTCTTAGAAAAATCAGGTGAGCAGACAGTGAATCTCAGCTGTGATGTGGAAAGTGAACCCTGAAATAACTGCAAGAATCTAGTTACTGAGAAAAGGAAATTTGGACAGAGAAAAGGACAGAGAGAAATATCCATTGCTAAAATTTTGTCCTAATTTCATGAGAAAACTGATCAATCATTTTGCATACTTTTTTCCCTTAAATGCTAACTTCAATGCAAGACAGAAAAAAAAAAAGTTGAGAATTTAAAAAGAAAAAAAAATCACAGAAGGCCGTACAGAATTTAATCATTTAATCATTGTATAATGAACAGGGATAGAAAATATACATATACAAAATGCTATTACTCTGTTATTATTGCTATCTTTATTTCATTGGTGGGATCTTGGTAAAATCAGTGCTTTCCTATTATTTTTGCATCTTTGGAGAATCATATAGTTCAGCTTCTCAGTATTTTTTACTCCAATTTTGAAATACCAATTTCTATATATTTTAAAAATATATAAACTGCCTCAATGATAATCTGTCTCTGTCTTGTTCATTCCCCAGTGGTATCTAACATACTTCTGAAAATCCCCATTGTCCAATTAAATCATGTGCCATGGACTCATCTAATGTAAAGTCTTCATATTGACAGTAACAAATAGCCTCCTTGTGCCTAGGGACTTGCTATGCTACTTGGTGACAATGTGTTAAATATATCTGTGTACATATATATATATATGCACATATTTATATGTGTATACACACACGCACACACACACAACACCAATATGGCATGGAGTAGTTACACTGCATTTCGCCAGGTTCTGTTTTAAAATGTGAAGGATTCCCTCTGTTATTCTGAGGCTAAATTCAAGCAATTGCATTAGCAAATCTGCGTTTTTTTTTTCACAATCTTCAAAGGCCAATCACAAAGTTGCAGTTATTATGGTAGTGAATCCAATAACTAATGCAAGTTGGTTAAGAGAAAATTCTACAATCAAGAAAACCAATTATTAGCATACAAAATTTATTACAATGGGATTTGACAAAGTTATCAATTCCTTTTTTTCCTTTTTTTCTTTCATCCTTATGAGATAAGACTTTACATCAAATAGAATCAGCCCTTTTTAACATAAACTCAATCATCCATAATTCCTGGAAATTTCCTGATTTACTGAAGGAGATTTATATTTTTATTTTTCACACATTTTTGTATCTTAAACAGTATTAAAAATCCCACATAACTTTTGGAAGTTACAGCCCTTAATTTCAGTTATTTTAGAGCAAAAATAAATTTAGACTAAGTCCTATTTTTTCTTTCTCCTTGATTACTTGGTTTCATCCAATCAATCATGATTATGTTCCTGCTACAATAATTACAGTTTCTAATCAATTTCCAAACAACATTGCTCAGCAGCCTGTGAAGCACAGTTAAAGTCTGTCCTAAGTGAGGTCATGCTGAAAACACCAGAAATAATGCTTTTTCCAGATGGAGAGGAGGAGTACAGATTATATACACAAAAGACAGAGAGATCACCTTCTTACCAGACTTTCATATTCATTCAGTGCAGCACTAAAATAATTATAATCGGACATTGACAAACTAAAATAAGAATTAGTTCGCATCTGGATACTCCAGTGTTGTTAATAACAGCAGCTTTCTAGTTAGTGGAGGAGATATATCTTCCAATAAATTGGCTTTTCCTAACCATACAAAAAGAAAATTCCTTTTCAAGAGAGGCCCTATTATAATTTGATAATGTGACCTTGCACTGTAAGCCAGCAACTCACTGAGTTACAGCTAGCTTTGGCTCTGCCCCAGCATTGGTGTTTTGAAGTCGATTCTCTGTCTCAATGCTTTTGGTAACACAGCTTCACTTTGCTTGGCTAAGGCAGTAGCTTTCCATCTCCCCAGAAACGATGTGTACTTAAGGCTTTTTGGTGTAAGAGTTTCTGAGAATCATGAGAATATTGTTTTTACCATCCTGGAAAAAAATACAAGAAAAATCACCAGAGGAACCAATGCATAAATGTGAACAAGTCTTTGTCCCCATAAATTTTGTACAGTGAAATTTTAGCCACTCAAGTCAATGACAAAACAAGTATCAACTTCACCTGGGATAGGACTGCATGCTTACAAGCTAAGTAGGTGAAAAGTAGGGGCAGATTTTCTGGAAGGAACTATAGGAACTATAGCTCTGCAGAAACTATAAGGCAACCAGATCTGTTGACTTAATGGGAACAGGCCTGCAAGCAGAAAGACCCTTGAGAAGTTTCCTGCTTGCAGTTATATGATTGTTTATTTTTTCCAGGTTTGCCACATATAGTGCTATGCCTTGTTGTGCTTGGATTTTGTTAGTAATCAAAACTTCTCTTTTCCAGAGAGTCTGATTTATTGCCCCCCATGACTTTCAAAGTACCACCAAGACAGAAGCAGCTGGCAGAGGAAATTACTGCCAGAAAAGCATTGGCATATTAAACCATTTATTTAAAAGACATAACTATGTGAACCGTTTCCAGCATTTCATTATTTCACATACAGGATATATTGTATCTAATATAGAAAAGTTAGAGCAAAACATTCTTAACATTGAACTGTGCAGAGTGAGACTTCATTGAAAAAAAAATAAAATAAAAGCCCTTCAATTCTTCTAATGTGGTATCCAACTTTGAGAATCAAGTAGGCTCATAGGGCTTAGTAATATGCACAGAGTTATGGTCCCCCGTGCAACAGGTCTGCTATACATGTTCATAATGATCACTAATGTTTAATTTAACAGATAGTTGGAACCTGTACAATTTCCCCTTAAGAGGCACAGAGTATGGTTATGTCATTCCCGATGTTGAATTAAAAGTAGAAACCCAACACCAAGTGATGCTGCTCATCAAGCATAAGGCAATCCATCATTTCTACAGCTTTCTGAGTCTCTCTGATCTTAAATGTATGAGTCAATTTTACAATTTCAGTATTACTACCTTTTCTTGTCATTTAAGAGACAAAAGAGGAGGTGCATATTGAAATGTATTAACCCTACAAGTAATTTATTTAAAAGTTAGATTGGCATTACTTATAGTTTCCTGAATGAGGCAGAAAAAATAATTATTTTTATTTATACAGTCCCCTTAGAATACAGAGTGCTTTACAGCCAAAGTGAAAAAACAAATCATCACTCTCAGGACAGTGCTGCCTGCAACAAATAGAACACAGCAAGCAGGGATGAGAGTCAAACACAGAAGAGAGGTTACAAGAAGACTAGGACTAGAGAAGTTAAGGAGAGTGTATCTTCATTTTGTCTACTTCCAGAGAATTAAAGTATGAAGTAGCTATGATGGATGTGACAAATTAGGACTTGACAAAAAAATGGAAGGGCATGCAGTCCCATTCAGCCATAATTTCTAATAATCCAAATATCAGTCATTGTTACTGCAAAAAGCTAATAAAAAGAAATAAAAGTCAACTGTAGAATAGTTTCTCATATTCCCTGAGTACTTTTTTTCCCCTACTAAAGTAGCAGGACTTGTCCCCAGCGATGGAGTTTTTCAACAAAACACTTTATTAAAAGGCTGCTCCTCCCTTTGCTTGTCCATTGAACCAACAATTCGATGGAGCAGTTTCCCACTTTCCAACATGCACAATAATTCTCCTAACTAAACAAATTTCTCATCAAAATCTGAAATAAAATGTCTTCTGCTCTTCCATGAAATCTCACAAAAGTCTTTTAAAAATATTTTTTCCCTTAGTAATAGGTACGTGTTTTTTTTTTTTTTTTTTTTTTTTTTTTTGTGTGTGTGTTTTTTTTTTTTTTTTTTTTTTTTTTTTGAGGGAGGAGGAAAGATGTGGGGAGTTAATATGAAGAAAAACGACTAGGAAATATATCACTGAACTCTCTAGCATATAGAATCATAGAATCATTGAGGCTGGAAGGGACCTTTAGAGATCATCTAGTCCAATCCCCCTGCACACGCAGGATCACCTAGAGCACGTGGCACAGGGTGGCATCCAAGTGGGTTTTGAAGATCTTCAGAGAAGGAGACTCCACAGCCTCTCTGGGCAGCCTGTGCCAGGGCTCTATCACCCTCAATCTTAAGAAACTTTTCCTTAAGTCCCTGTGGAATTTTTGGTGCTTAGTTTGTGATTGTTTCCTCTTGTCTTATTGCTGGCCATCACTGATCCTCTTTACTCCCTCCCTTGAGGTATTTATAGCCACTGATTAGATCTGTTCTCAGCCTTCTCCTCTCCAGGCTGAACAGGCCCAGCTCTCTCAGACTTTCCTCATAGGGCAGATGTTCCAGGCCCCTGATCATCCTCGTAGCCCTGCGCTGGACTCTCTCCAGCAGCTCCACATCCCTCTTGTACTGGGAAGCCCAGAACTGGACACAGTACTCCAGATGTGGTCTTACCAGGGCTGTGTATAGGGGGACGATCACCTCCCTCGACCTGCTGGAGACACTCTTCTTAATGCACCCCAGGATCCCGTTGGTCTTCTTGGCCACCAGGGCACACTGCTGCCTCATGGTCAACTTGTCATCTACCATGACGCCGAGGTCCCTCTCTATAGAGCCGCTCTCCAGCAGGTCAGTCCCCAGCCTGTGCTCGTGTCTGGGGTTATTCCTCCCCAAGTGCAGGATCCTGCACTTGCCCTCATTGAACTTCATGAGGTTTCTCACTGCCCAGTTGTCCTGCCTGTCCAGATCCCTCTGGATGGCAGCGCAGCCCTCTGGGGTATCAGCTACTCCTCCCAGTTTAGTATCATCAGAAAACTTGTTGATAGGCCACTCTGTCCCTTCATCCAGGTCATTGATGAATAAATTGCACAGGACTCAACCGAGGACTGATCCGTGGGGGACACCACTGGCTACAGGCCTCCAACTAGACTCTGCACTCTGATCACAACCCTCTGAGCTCTGCCACATGAGCAGAATAGGTTCAGGTGCATGTCTGATCTATAACACACATTTTTGATATAAAATAATATAGGAAATAGGATGAAGCCTTTAAAAATGTAAAGTTTTTCTTTTTAAATACTTTTAAAATATTTTGTTCCAGCTTCTCTGTCATCTGACATTTTGCTTCAGTCAGAGCTAACAGAGCCCCTGGAAGACCACTTCTGCAAAGCAAGAAATTCAGGTAATCAAGATGGGTGGTCTTTTGTCATATTATTTTTCAAATAGGCTGAATGAAATCCATGCCTGGTTACCAACTTGAATTTGCTTCACTCGTCTGCCTTGACAACTGCTCACCAGGGGACTATCAAGACCCAGCCTGCTTCTCTCGGTTTAGCTTCTCCTTATGGTCAGTTAGCATTTGTCTAGCTTGTAGAGGTATAAATAAGAGAATTTATTCTTTGTCAGTTCCCATGAATCCTTTCCAGTGTTGTTTCCCCGACTCTGCAGCAAAAGTGATGAATTATTTGAGAGAGACAAGGCTAGGATGCCTACCTGCTTTTTTATTTCTTTCACCCCAAATCTTCCCCCCTTCATTGATGAGTAAGACTTTTTATTTAAAAAAATGCACTAAGACATTTTTAAATTTTCATCCATCTTTTAAACACTTTGTTTCACAAAGCAGTAGCAAAGGGCAAAAATAATTCTGCAAAATGACGGTGATTGAAAAGAAAGAAGAGAAAAAAATCAACTGCAAAGGAAAGGCAAGACATTTTTTCTATCATCCTATATAATTACAGTGTAATGTAGAAGTATTCATTGCCACAACAGGAAGAACAATGATGGATTCCAGAAACTCAGGGTGTGCAAAAATGACTTCTTTGTTGTAATGTAATGCAAAGACAGCTTTGCATACTGGATACAAACTAGAAAAGGGAATTTCTTTAATGCAAGAAACAATATACCAGAATATTTGTACTGACATACTGTGAAGTACCTTACGGTCATTGCAACTGACATGTCAAAATAATAAATGCATCAGCTCTTTTTAAAATTAATTTCTCACTGTAATAAAGAAAAATACTGGATATGCAGAAACTTTCTTTTTTTCAAGATAACTAGTGAAATAATTCTCCAGAATAGAATAGAAAATATTTTGCTGATGGGAAAAAAATACAGAGGAGAAACAAAGCCTCTCAGCCTCTCAAATAATCTTTAGATTTTGGGATTATTTAGTGCAGCAAACCACTGCCTTTCTGGTTTGCAAATCTGTTCACCTTTGTTAAATCTTTCCTGAAATCAAAGTTGATCTCAAGTTTGCCTGTCAAAGCCAATTTCCATTTCTGCATCTCACCACACTGTTGTACCTGTGGCTCACAGTACTCAAACTCTGCAGGAACACTGTTTAATACAATCAGCTTCAGAGTTTCACAAAAATAATTAAAAATGGTCCATATAAAATCTAAACCTAGCAAGTTAATGATCCATATGTGATGCAAAGAAACAGGGGCTTATTCACAAGTTCTGTCAAATCAAAAATACATTTTATTTGCACTGTACATGGCTTCCGTGTCTGTTTCTTCAAAGGGAAATGTTAATGCTTCTAAGCATAAATTTGTGCTCAACTGCACACAAACCAGCACACATTTATAAAGAAAACAAATTAATCCTCAAGCATTGCATAGAAATGCCTACACACTTAATTAAATTAAGTCATTGTGCTTAGTCTCTGTCACTGGAAATGTGCTCAAATGAATTGAGTGTTCGGAAAACGTGTCTGAGTTAAACCTGCATTTTCTTGCACCTTTTTAAAAAGCCCATTTTAATGTTTCTGCCCTTCATTGCGCGTTACCTTCAGGCTTGTCTGCCCACGACAGCTGTGGCGCTTCCGAAGAGCCAGCGTGCCACAACAGAGCACCCAGGTAAGAAAAGGAAGAGGAGAAAGTACAATGTGAGTTTTGAACACAAACACAACCACAAAAATTTTGTAATCCAGCAGCATAACACCTGGCGCGTGCTCAGCATTTCATGGTGAATTTATCAGTCGTATACTATGCTATGCTTCCTTCTGAGGTCAGCATTTCTGTCTTGCAAGGGTTGATTTTGATTAATTACTACACCAAGATTTTTTTTTAAATTCTAGATTGTTTGCTTTTAATGTTCTGTTCTTCATTAGTCCACAACTTGATTTTGCTGTTCTAACTTTGTTGATTAAACTCTAGCCCTCTAAAATTTTTAATCATTTCTAATGAGTAAATAAAGTGCCAGAGCAGGAATTCAAGCCTGTTTTGCAGAAATGACACAGCTCAGACTCTGCTTTGCATGCTCTGCATACGCTACCTGCCATTTCATCAAAACCTACTTAGGCAGGTAATGACCGTGTCGGTGACAGCAAGGCTTGATCTTAGATAAAAATAAGGCACCATAAGCAAATTTTGAAGTCAAGGACCTAAAACCTCTATAATACTCTATGCATGTCCATCAACATTTTCTAACTGTAGCACAAATCTGTTAATGCAAAGGACCTGAGTGCAACAGAACTGGGAGTGTGTCAGGGCATTAGTCTTAAGTCCATTGAACTCAAATACGTGCAAGAATCAGCAAACAGCAAGAAGGCATAAAACCAAAACTTTTTATAACAGCTCCTGGGTAGAAAAAAAGAAAGTAGATGTGAAATTAGAGCCTATCACAGGAGACATTACAACATCAAGAAAAGGTTACCCCAAACACTAGGAAGTCCATTCATATAAAGTCAAGCCTCTTCTGGGCTTTTGCTGACAACTGCACATTTTGGGAGTATTTTTATTGCACTTATATGTCACTATAAAAAATATTTGCAAATATATCTTGTTCATCAGCTTGTGTTCCCTCACAGTTTAGAAACAGCATACAAATTTAATAGCTATTATACTACTTTGGCTAAATTTGGTGAGGCTTCCAAGGAGCCTTTTATATTTGAAAACATAAATTGAAGAAGAAAAGTCAAGAGTATATAAGAAAGATTAGTGCAACAGCTTTGTATTCTACTTATGCCATATAGTTGTCCTGTACATGAAGTAGTCAATATAACTCACTAAATTAAAATAAGAAAAAAGTCAATAGAGTTGCTACAGTAACAGATGAAGGAATGCACAATGTATTAGTTATCAATGCTTTATTATTGAAAACAAAATTGAAATTCTCTTATCTGGCACATAAACAATTATTTCTACAAAAAGGAAAGCCTACAAATCTGATAATTTATACAAATAACAAGTTTTCAAAAAATAAAATTTTAATTTAGTAAACTTGTCTTGTGCTCTTTTATTTTTTTTTAGCACTGTCTGCAATAATCCGTCATAAATCCCTGAGCAGAGAGACATATTTTAAACACGTTTTAAATTTATTAAAAAAAAAAAAGTTATCAAGCCTAGATCTATATTAAAAAATGTATTCAGGGACATTCTTGTGAAATTTATGCTAATCTTTTTTTTTTTCTTTTTTTCTCTTAAGGAAAGAACACAAACAGTTATTAATGCAAGCATGACACTGCAACGAATGACGACTACCCTTTCCCCTCTTGTGCAATGAATAAAAATTACTGAACAAGAATGATTACAAGTTGAGGAGACAAATAACATATAGTGAATGGTTATGAACAAGAAGCCACCAAAATTTGATGACTGTTGAGCTGCAGATAAAGCTGCAAGATACCACAGTTTTATACTGAGTTCTGTCACAGACACTATCTGATTTATTTCTACATCTTCCCAGAGAGTCAGAAAAGAGGGAGAATAAGTGCAAGCTAACATTGTATTTTACCACTGGCTTCAGTGATAGAAGAAATTCAATTTTAAACCTTTCAGTTTTGCTGTTACAGCCATATTGTAATTTTAGAAAGACTTGACATACTCTACAAAACCAGTCTTGCTCCCCTGGCCCTTCTGGCAGGCCAGTAATGAACTTCAGTGAGTATCCTGCACATCCTGCTATGTTTTTTGACTCTACTGACTTGGAAATAGTTACTACCCAACACAAATTGGTACACATCTAAAATCCAAGTACAAGGGGAGAAGGACCAAGTAGAGTACGTTCAAGTGTACCCTTTGCCATTAAGTACACATGCCATCAAAAAAAAAAAAAAAAAAGGCAGAGAAAACCAGATAAAAGAAATAGCAACACTTATGCTATTGCGGCGTTAATGACAGAAAATGTTGCTGCAGTCAAGTAATAAATAAATAAATACAGCAAAGTATTCTTCTCTACAGTTTTGTTGGAATGGTGCTTAATGGTAAGAAATGCTTTTTCAGTAATAAAGGTGTTTAACAGAAGAACCTGAAGAAGCTTCAGTTCAAGGTGCTCTACCACTTTAACGTTACATCTACCATTATGAAAAGAACACTGAAGCAGATATAAACAAGTCATTAAATGAAATAGCAAATTTCTTAGAAGCAATAATACTTATTCCAAAGAAAGAAAGCAGTTAGCAAATGGCCTGGAAAAATCTGACTAAAGCTTCAATACACTGCAATTTAAAATAAATTATTTTTACATTAAAAAAGGAAGATTAAAATGGCAACTAGGCCAAATAATTTCAAAGGAAAAATAAACCAAAACTCACCAAAAGTATATTTAGATATTTGACAGCTTTGCTGTGGGTATGCATGTCAGAATGCAAACAGAATTCTAGCATTTGCTTAGAATCTGAATAGATAACATTTTTTTTTAAATATTATCACTGTGAAAAGTAACTGACAATCTTTTATATTTTTCTGTTGATCTACTTTGTCTACACTGAGCATGATCCAACAAATTCCAGTCCCTTCAGCTACTTGCTAGCCTCAGTGTGTCTCACTCCTTTTACTCAAAGTTGCTGATGAAATCTCATTTGAAGCATATTAAAGCACTAATATTTTCAAATCTCATTTGGCTAAGTTTAAACCCAGTCTTATCTGGTAGCAATGTAAAGGATTCCAACATATTATTCTATAATACCAAATTACTATTATTTTTTTTAAGATAACAGACTGATCAGACTCATTTAGTATCAGGGCAAACATAAGTCTTTTTTGTATTGATAAGCCAAGATATTAAAAAACACCTGCAACTTCTTTTTCTTTATGTCTACATATCTGTCCTTCTTTCTAACCCACAGCCATTAGACTGTGTATCCTAAAAAATATTTCATCACAACTTTTAACAAGCTGAAATTGTAATTGTACGCTCAGCAAACAAATTTTGAATACTGTCATCTAATCACAAGTGACAAGTTTGAAAAAAAAAAGAAAATTGGTCATATAAATTGATGTGAAATTGATAAGCAAGTGGTCTTAAGGTGAGATACAGCAGCATTAAGACAAACTGCAAACACGCTGGATTTAGTATACATTTTAATGAGTTACAGTCTGAGCAAAATATGTTAACCTACTATTACCACTTTTCACTCCCATATTGCCTAGTGTATACTGTACAATATTCCCTTAGTGTTTCTACAACAGTATACATTTTAAGTACCCACACAGCAATGAGCAATATGGGACTTGCAATGGTTTATCAAGTATGCCAAAAAACCCTCATTTAAATGCTAGAGTTCTAAATATTTTTGTGGGGTAACACCTCAGTCCATTACGAATTCCTTAAAAAGTCTTTTTTTTTTTTTCTTTTTATCTGGCAAAAAACAAACTATGCCAAAAAAAGCAGAACAGCTTCTCCTAGCAGCAATACAAACCTCTGACCCTTGCAGTCAAGTCCAATGAGTTCTGTGACTGGACAGCTTCATGGAAGTTCTAGCTTAGGACTTGATGAGTTCAAGAAAAAAAGAAAGTTCACTGAGTTCTCAGCATCATGTTTTGGATGTCTTTAAACCTTGTTTCTCCATGATATTCCACAGTTTGCGAAGATTGGACTGAGTGATGACATCATCAGGTTTAAGTTGAAGAGCAAGGAGGTAGTTTTCTTCAGCCTCTTTGAGTTTACCATTGAGATGGAGAATGGCTCCAAGATTCATTAAGGCAGCTGGATACTGGTACAAAGGAAAAAAAATGGGGGTGGGGGGAGAAATATTAAGAATATTTTAAATCTTTTTTTTTTTTTTTTTTTTATCAGACAAACTTCTTCCACTTACACAAATTATTCCCTTATGTTTGCAGGCATTTCATGGAAACAATTTAGCAATTTAAGCAAATAGAGATAACAAGAAAAAGTTTCTGAACAGCTGCTAACTGTGTACTTTGTGCTTTAAACAGGGCAAGCTCTGGTGTCTACAGACATAGACTTCTCTCTTTAATGAGAAAACACAGACCTCATAAAGCTTTACATGTGGCAATGCCGACACAGTATAGTTTCCAAGAGAAAATTAAAGTAGTCCAAGAGTGGATTGAAGAAAGGAATTTAATTTTAATTCAATCCATTGCCAATAAAGAGTTTATAATCAGTGGGAATAGTTAACACATTGGAACTCATCCCTTTCTTCTCTTTTTCTTAATTATAACGAGTAGAAAATACAATCTGTCCTCAGTTTCTAAAGATGTTCAAGAGTCATAGGGTATCCTTTTAGATTCAGGCTATGGCAATTATCTCTTAATGAATGGTTGAGCAAAATTAACAATGGTGGAAACACATGCTATTTTAATAACAAATATGTCAAGAATTCATAACAAACTCATTAAAAAGCTCTTTTTTTTTTTTTCCTGGTTTCTTTAGCTGAGAGAAAGTGTCTCCCATTTTCACTGTTTTTTAACCTTTAGATTGTTCCATTCTGACATAATAGGTCACTTGTGGTAATTACACACACCTAGTTTCTACAAAGTTAACAGGTATTACAAAGGCAGATAAAGCAGCTTTCTGAAGCTGAGAAGAACAGAGCTTAACCTACCTTCTGTACATAATATTCTAGTAGGAGCATAGTGATGTCATTTACCAAAGCAATATCTTGGATTTCAAAGAAAAGGGGATAAAAATCCATACATACACGCACACACAAAAGTTTCAAGAACTCTTATCAGTGTTTAGATCAAACTGCAAGACTCAAGAATGTGATGCTACATGGAAACTAAGCTGTGTCCTATACACTCTTCAGTGACAATAAATTCAAGAACACTGCAGGTAGAAGGACAGTAAAATAGGCTGTCTATATGTTTAACATCCTTCCTGATTCTACCAAGCTATTGAGACCTATTTGAGATCATAAAAACTGATAAAGATTGTGATGGATTGACTTTTGGATGGATGGAAAAACTGGTTTTCAGAATTGTAGCAGTTCACCAAAAGAAAAGAGTTCTGCCATGCCATAAATGGTAAATACCATAATAATAAGCCAGTGGAATTTGAGGACGATATTTTTAGATTTAAGTTTTCACGCTTAACCCTGGCAGATAAAATTCTCCTCCATCTCAGCTACTAGGTCTTTCTAAAACAAACAAACCCACCCCAACAACCCACCTGTTTGGTTTTATGCAGTATTTTCAAGTTAAATAATCTCAAGAATTTTTTATTTTTTTAATGTTCTGTTTGAGAAGTAAAATTAAGCTCCTGAAATGTAATCCTTGTTGAGGACAAAACCTAGCAGCAACCACATTACCACAGCTCCCATTTTGCAGTCAGTCATACATGCCATTTTACATAATATCTTCCTTAATTAAAGACTTTCTGGATGCTAATTGAAACATTGCAAGTAAAGACTCATAAGGGAAGAACTTCACAACAAATCCGTGACTGTCTAAATAGACATATATTTCTTTTATTAATCTATTTTTTTCTGAAATATCTGAAAATGGTCTTTCTCCTGCAGTGTAAGAGAATTTTCTAGACCTGATTGTGAGTAGAACTGTCCATTCCCAATTACTGTGCTCCATATTGGTCCAATTAGAGGTTATGGATCATATATGAGCATGAGCTCTCTTACAAGCATATAACTATTTTCTCACTCGAAATATAATTCTGTATGTATGTGCTAAGTTAGACAAAGCTTATAACAGATATTGGTTAAATAACTTTAAACCTAGAAAAATTAACAGAAAGTAATATACATGTCAAAATGTGCTCAGTTCTAATTCTAGGATGTCCACAAGCGCATTATCTGGGTGAGAGACAAACTCGTCTCTCTTGCCTACTCTGCCTTCCTGTCCTCTCTCTCCCCAAAAGTATGTACATTGTGTTAACCCAATATTCTACAAGTTGTATACATAGGCCTTATACGCAACTGATATGCAAGCTGAGAGAATCCTTCTTTGGCCATCATCTCTAATTTGGCAAAACTTTTCAGTGAGGCAATCAACAAAAACATCTAGAAGAAAAAAAAAACTATGCTTTTTAACAGATTATTTCCATTTTCTATGTATTATTCCTTACTTCTTAGGTATCCAACAAAATTCAAGACCACTATGCTCCAGGGAAATACGTCTATGCAGTATGTAAATTGGCAATTCATTGCAAGTGGTGCTGAAAGTTCACACCTTCATGTTTCAAATGAGAAAGCAAACAGGATTAGGGTACTGCTTAACTTTGTAAGGGATCAGTCACCCCACTTTCTTGCGCAGGGGATCAGTCACTCCACTTTCTTGGGCTAACTGCAAGAGTTGCAAGGATTTGGGGAGAATGAATGAGTGTGCATCAGTGTCATCATCCCCTGACAGCTATAAACGACGGTCGGAGGACACAGAGAAAGCCACAGTTGCTATAGTTTCCCTTCACATATATTGCCTTTTATTAAAGACAGCTGATAAACCTTTTCAGTATGTTAACAAAGGCAGTCGGCAGCTACCAGTTCAATAACATAGGGCTTGTAGCACTGTATAACAAATGACACCACCTACTACTTCAGAGACTTGAAAGGAGAAGCAGGCCTTCCTTCATTTCCTTTTGGAGACAAATGCTTTACATCAAAGCAGCTGACTGGCATTTCTATTAGGGTTATAAATGCTGTCTTTTATGTCTAGTGGGAATTATTCCCTTTATTTGCATTTTTCTTGTGGTGTGCTTGTTTCCTTAGATTTTTTTTTTGAGGGGAGAGACTGGGAGGGTAGCTAACGAATAACAAAAAACACATATGTCCTCGCCTGAGGTATTTTTGGTTTATACCGATGACAACTCTTTCAAACTTTCTCCACACTACCAAAATAAGAAGAGTTCTGGGGTGCACAAAAACTTCAACATGAATTAAGCTTTTCACTATAATGAATTAAACTCTTCCCTATAATTATTTGGAAACCCCAAATAATTTATCATAATTCTGTGGAGTTTTTCAGGTTTACATTGATGTAACCAAGTAAAACCAAATCTGTAAACACGGTATATATTAATAATAAATAGACTTATTTCTTGTTCATCATCTCTGGCTACATCCATACCAAGTTCCATATTAGAAAAACAGTCCCAAATCGGAGCAGATTTCCTATGCTTCCTATGTAGGCATGACAGCTGCAGGACTCAGATACTTCTCTTGCATAACAGAGGCACATAACTGGTACCATAATGACTAAGTGGTGAAACAGCAGAGTATTAGTTGTGGAATAGATTACTCAGTGCAAAAGCTAATCATGGTGGACTGTTTCATCTTCTCAGTGACTATGGCATAATGTGTGCTGTCAAGCCTTTTTTACCCCCTACCATGATAGCACTAATTTTTACACAAACTTTTATCACCAGAGTCACTATCATCGCACAGCATCCTATTTTCTGAGGCAAACAAAATGTCACCAGATCCTTGTTTATTGCTTAAGATAACATTGAACAACAGTACCATTTTAGGGGTTGCACTTACTTCTAAGATCCCAGAACATTTGAGTGAAACCGTGACCTAGTGGCTGCCCCAAGTTGTAAGGATGCTTCTTTGAAGTACAGGTATGGAGGATATGCATAGATGAAGAAGCAAGGGAGACAAATATGGAGACAGAGTTCCTACAAACTGATGTGAACAGAGATCATATTCTCCAATGCAATTCCATTGATACCGCCCTTGAGTCAGAAGAATGAATGACACATGGAAGTTGACCTTTCTATAGAACAAAAATCTAGTGTTACTAGATAACAAAGTGCCACTTACTCCTTGCAAAAAGAGATACACATTTTCTAGTGCAGCTTTAATGCTAAGAGACTGCATCATCTCTTAAGAACTACAGTTTGCATATATCGTGACTGGTATTTCATTTGAAACACTGCATGAATTGTAAGTAAAATGCTAACTTCCAGTAAGCTGGCCAAGATGACAAAAGAAGGGCAGACACTAAACGGTCTAGGGACAGACAGCGTGGCACAAAATGCATTCTGGAACAAGATTACAAGATATATGGCAAAATATTATGGCTGAGAAGGAATAAAACTGCATAAAATTCAGAGGTTTGAGGGACTTCCTGGGCCACTGGCCCAGACAGAAAAGCAGTCAATTGTGCTGGAAGACAAAACAAAAAAAACCCAGCATCTTTCCAAATCCCATCTTAAAATGGAAGAGTGCTCTGCAACTTCTACCCTCCAACAGTTAAGGACAATTTTTAAATTGAAAGTTTATTCATGCATGGTCTTTGCAAATATATTTTTATGTCAACAGCAGCTCTCAGCTTAAATAGTGAAATTGGGCAATAGAGAGAAAAAGCATTCTCCCGGCAAGTACTAATTTGAATAAGCATTTCAAAGAACATTTTCCAAAACTTTATTAGTCACAAATGGATCTAAGCATCTCAAATGTAAAAGGAATCCATGGCTGAGGGTAATTACTTTGAGTCTAACTAACATATATGCCTGAATTCTAGAAGGAAATGGATCCTTGGATTCAGTCACTAACTTAAGACTGTTACATTAACTGAATAACTATTTATTGGTTTCTAATATTTCCTGCAAATGACTTCATCTACAGTTGTAGTCATATTTTAGCCAAAGTAACAAATTATTAATGTCCAGAGCATAAGATGTTCTTTGGAAAAATTTAAAAGATTTAATCAAAAACAAAATAGAAAAAAGAAAAACACAAGAAAAAGTAGGTAGGGAAAATACATAGTTTCTGTTGGATGTAATAGTCTCAAGTAAGGTTAAGACATCAAGCTAATGAGGCAGAAGCAAAGAATAGTCTATGTTAACACCTGGTAATTTTAACAACTGATGTTGCTAGAAATGCTAAGTCACTTTATTTTTATTTTTTTATTTATTTTTCATTTGGACTTGCAAACTGCATGTCACTTCTATCTCTCCAGTGCAACAAACAAACAAACAAACAAACATGTAAATTGTTTGTAGGTGTCCCATCTTGTGTCCTTCTGAAAATTTGCTGGAGAGGTTTCTGGTTTTAGACACACTGGAAGACATTTGTGTTTTTAGACACATTGCCATTGCAAGGAAGAGAATGACGCTTTTCTACCATTTTCTCCACATTTATGGATGGTAGAAAGATGAGATCTTTCACTCACAGGCACACCATAAAATCATTTGGCTTCCTTGTAGGTTTAGCCATCGGCATCATTAAAGGAAATCCACAGCTGTGAGTTGGGAAGAGTTCTGTGACTTGGCGCGAGAGGGAAGCATCAAGCAGCCTACTCCACTTCTCAAATTATCACATCAATAGGAGACATTTTAGCATTCATATTCTCCAGCCAATGTTTCCCTCTGCCAGTGTCTTTTTCATCTTAACCTTCAGAGAATGCTCACAGCTTTATAAATGAAGTTATTTAAAACTGCAAAATAAACCCCACATATGGCTGTATGTTACATCTTGCTGCTGACAAACTATCTATTTGCCATTTGCCTTTGTATAAATTCAGAGGATATTGTATTATATACTGGCAATTTAATAAATGCATGTGTTTGTTACAAATCCTAAAGGCTGCAGATCACACTGACAGCTTAAAAAGTGCCTCAAAAATATTCCTACATTTGTAATTTCTATATATCTAGATTTCTCTCCAATGGCTATGCATCACTTGTTTTGATTGATGTTTTAAAAACTTCTTAGCAGTAACTCTTTCAATTTATATGTAAACCACGATGTACTGCTTTTTAGATAACATATTTGTACTACTATAATAAAATCTAAACAGGAACATACATCTTAAGTATTTAATATTACAGTTTTATTAAAAAAATACAAAAGTTTCCCAGGCCTTAAAGTGTTTTTAATTAAAAACTCCTTTAGCTTTCCTGCTTTTATGCTTTCATCATTGTATAACATATGACAACCTTACTCAATCTTCCTGGGACTTTTGGATTTCATTAAAAAAATCTTCAACTGAGTCAAATTTTGTTTATAGACATGCAATGGTGCTCTGATGTCTGCAATTTGATAATTTTAATACCTAGTTCAGATTATGATTTAAAACATTTAACAACTTATTTACTTTATCTAACAACCAGTGCCCTGTGTGCTAATTAAAGTATTCTCAGCAAGTGTGAAGCTTCTTAAGTGGAATTCTGGTCTACTGTACCATTCTAACAAAGAGATTTGTGAAATTGCTCAAAATCTGACAGTAATAGAATTTGGTGCTAATAAGAAAAACTTGAGGCATTTTATAATGGAATTGAACCTCTTAATAAATATCTATTTTTGCACATAAACAGTTTCTTTCTAAACACTGGAAACCAGAAAAATAAATGGCTCTGTGTTACTGCCTGAAGAAAGATAAACCGTGCTATTAATTCAAAAGAAAATGTTAAAGCAAACAAGCAAATACACTCTACTTCACCCAGCAGCACAGAGACAGGGTTGATTACAGAAGCCATCCATATTAAAAAAATCAAACCTAACTAATCTTCAGAGGACTCTCTATGCTAGTGATCATCTGAAACTGTGCTCTAAAGTCACTACTAGCATTAAAAAAAAATGTTCAGTTTTTACAGTCTAATAAAATTTCACTGGAAAACAAAAATCTCTTTGGAGAATGAATGAATCATCTATTTATTTTTGTCCAGACTCTAATGAAATATATCAGTCCCCAGAGAGGTTTATACAGTTTTCAAGATGTTTGTCACAGGCATATGAAGTACTCCATTTCAAATTTACATTTTTGAGTAGGAGAGTCAGCTACTATATGTTGTGCTCATTTGTCACTCTGCCCTTGAAAATACAGTTAAGTTCTATAAGGAAATCCCAAAATCATAAAATGTCCTGTATTTTGACTCAAGAGATTTAGGTGAAATGTTTAAGCAGCAGACGAGGTTTTGCACCTTTGGCTGACAAATGTCATTGACTGATGAGCATCTTCCATAACTACTTTAGCATCGGCAATTGCAAGGTACAGCTTTCTACTTTGGAAGTGCCATTCATTATGCAATTTTATGCACTTTCTCTGAGCACTAATACTGAATGAGAGCCTCACAAAGTTATGCAGGGCTTGGAGCACCCACAACCACTATTAAAAAAAGCTGCAGAACAATGTGGGATTTCTGTGTTACAGAAATAGGAAAAAAAGGAAAGGAAAGAGAAACACCTTAGCTAGTAAGAGATGATTAGGAACTGCAGGAAGTTTTAGGATGAATTTCTGCCTCCTTTCTGCCCATCAACAGGCAGAGTTATCTTTTGATTAAATTTCAGTAGACAACAGAATCTCTCAACAGCTTATGGCAAGAACTACCATATGTAGGAAAATACAATTGTTATCCATTAGATGAAGGTACACCATTTCCATAACAATGCCATTTACTAATTGTGTCAGAATATATTTTCAAATGGGCCAAAACCACAACTTCAGTGTGTGATAGATAATATAAGCATGTACCAAAGCTATTTTGCAAATGCAAACAACCGCCATAACTTTGTAAATAAAATACAAAACCCTGAGATGAGGTGCAGCTCGGGGAACTGTGTTCATATTACAGAGCAGACTCAACTGAATGTGCTTAAAAATCTTGTCCATAAACCTTTTTTTTCTTTTTTTCTTTTTCTTTTTTTTTTTTTCCTGAAACCCTTGGGTAAAGGATCTTCCATTGTCTACACATCAATCTTTTTCTTCTTTCCCTTTATCCTTTTCATCTGGCCCTTATCACTTTCCTGCCTGTTCTCCAGGGCATCAAGGTCATGCCAAACTCTGCCTTGACTGCAGTTGCACTTGCAGGGATGTTGGAAAAGCAGAAGAAGGAGCAGGAGGTCCTGCTGTGCCTTTTTACAGTGCTGAATGACACTGCTCCACGTAGCACTGACAGACTCTGACAGGAGCTTCTGGCAGCCAGGAACCTGCAGGTGTTCACTATTTGGTACTTACCAATTAAATCGATGTGCATATTAAAATTATTAACTTCCAGGGTAAGAGCAACTCTCGTAGCTTAAAGACTTCAAGGCTATAGTTTATGTAATATGGTCTTTTGATCTCTAGTAATAAGACCACTGGGCACTAATCACTTGCTACACTTTTACAAGGTTGTGACTTGTAAAAAGAAAAGAAAACAAAACAAAAAACAAACGCACTTTCTGCTATAGCAGTATTATTAGCTGATGCATTATTCAGTGGCATCTCCATTTACAGTGTTTGTAAGTAATTAATATTGATAGCAGTAAGAAGGTGCTATATTATATGGTAAATCTGCAAATACTACTCTAGCAGTTTGCCTTTCATACTATATATATCAATAACTGCCGTTTAATGAACTTAAGCTTTCTGTACTCAATTTAGTTTTTAAGAAGTGGAAAAAGGAAGCAATACTGAGTAATATTTTCCTTAAATATATATATATATATACACACATATATATATACACATATTTCTTAAGGCGCAGAGGACAGCTAATACATGCAGGACTAGCACTCAAAAATCAAAGTTCAGTTTCTGGCTCTGAAATTCAACATCTGAAGTAACTTTGTGAAACCAGCTGCTTGCTCCCAGCTGCCCCAGGGAACCCTCTACTGCCTGGAGGCAATGGGAATCCAGGGCCTCTGGAAACCACTAGTAATTTCTTAAGCCATTCTACCCATTCTTTCTAAACTCCACAGGATACTACAGAAATTAATTTTGGGTCATACTCATTAGCATTTTTTTTTTTTTATCGAAGTTCATGTTTATATCCGAAACTGAAAAGTTTGCCTATTTTGTGATTTCCATAGGCTCTGTTTAGAAAGTATTTTTTTCTTCTAGTACAGATAAAAGCAATATCCAAATTGTGAAGCAGTCAACAAAAAATATCCACCAGTGTGGCTATCAGAACTGGATTTTTTAAAAGAGAATTAACAAAGGACTATTAAGGATAATTAATGTATTAGTCTTTTAAATATGGGAAGAATAACCCCGATAATTCCATTTACAATTTTACTTAAATATGGTCTGACTTAAAGAAATGAAACAGATTTGTAGACTTACAATAACCCTCCATCAAGTAAGTCTATCATAAAAATATCAATAATTCACCCTATGGTGTCTAAGAGACATTCACCTTCATGAAACCTTCATGTGGAATTTAATTTAGATTTTTATTGTGGATTTTCTTTTTTATCGTTGTTTTATTAGAAAAGATTTCTCTTTTCTTTCACACTGTAATTGCTTTCAGTAAGTTCAAGGCAGCCAGATGCCAAAGCAACTGGCTCTTTTACAGACCATAATGTCAGATTAAAGTTACTTACTGTTGTAAGAAGACAACTTTACCAGAGCACCTGAAGAACTGGTGAGACTGCCTCAGCTTCGTAACAGAGCTGTTCATTATATGGAAGATAAGTTTCAAAGTGGGAGGTTCACTGTATTTGCTCTCCATTAAAACAGAGACATGTAAATATAATAGGCCAGGTTGATCAATACACACTGGCTCAGAACATCTGTACTTTGGGGGGAAATGAAAAGTTGCTCATTCTTTCTTCACTGCATCTTTTCATTTCGAGACATCTGATCTCTAGACTAAAACTTTCCAAGAGAAAAATAAATTCAACTGGTACTGTAGTCACTTTTAAAGACAAATTCCAACAAAATGACTTCAGCCTGCCACCTCCCACCCATCCCATTTCTGGCATTCTGCAAACATATAGAAAGCTCTTCATAGGCAGATTTCCGACCCCAAACACCTTACTGTAGGGCCTTTTTATTCTTTTTTTTTTTTTTTTTTCTTCTGGAAAACTGCTTAGATACTCTACAAAATGAAGTAAAACAAAACCAAACAAAACAAACATCTGTGTCAAATGTGTTGATAAAAAAAAAGGTTATGGATATGGCAGTTGTCAAAGCAGTATTACTGACATAAGTGTGGCAGTCATATGCCTTAACTGCTTTGAACCAATTTCATCTAGTTCCTTCAGCACTATGGCAGGAAAAAGAATTTGGGGAAAAAATCCCATAATCAAAAATGATACCAATTCGTACTTAAAAATCATTTCTAGAATGGGAACTACAGCAGCACTACAGATTAGAAAGAAAATTAGGAAATTATTTATTGCAAAATACCCTACTGGGTATGCAGTGTTGCTTAGTTTATTTAATGAGCACTAAATGCACTTCCTTATCAGTTCTAATTGCGCAATAAAATCACTGCATTGTCTCCAGAATCAGTGCTGGAATGCTCTATTAGGAAAATCCTTGCTGGATTCTCTTCTAATTGGGTTCAAACAGATGGTTTAATTTCTAAAATGCTAATCTGCCACTGAGAGTTCTATATTTCATGGCACTTTATTTGTGATTGACACTGAGGGCTACATTTACAAGGCAAAGACAGTCCTGGTCTCTCTACCAACAAATGCAGGCAGTGTGGCAAGACTGTGAAGACCAGTCATGTGCAGAGGTTCATCGATGAGGCATCATGTTTGCTTACCAAAGCTCAGCAAAGGGAGTGTATCTATACAAACTACTGACTCCTGCCATCTCAAAGCAGGATTCCTTTTATTTAAATCAATAGTACAAATATAGACTGTGACATCCTATTAATTTGTTTCACAAGTCTATTTATTAATTATTCATTAAATGAATTTCAGAGTTAAGTGCAAGCGCAGCCATTGCACAATTATTCTATGTTTATATATTTAAAAGTAATTTTGCAAATCCATCTATAAAGATGTAGATGAAACACTACATGAAAAAAATACAGCCTCCAAGTGACATGACCGTTTTCATATCCTTTTATCTTCAAATAATTTGGATGGACTGATGATATCTTGACAGTGGATAAAGACTTCAGATTTGCATAACAAAAATGTATAATGGCACAAAAAAAAAAGTTGTTTAATAAATATGTTGATAATAAAGCTTCCATTTAAGTTAATTAAGGTACAAACCTACACATTTTATGTATCAATCTGGACAATAAAATGCCACAAGTAGTACTTGGTATGAGAATTTCTTCTCTTTAGTTCTCTTCAAGTTCTCTGTAGAGAACTTATGAGCTATCCATTGTGAACTTCACTCCTTCCATGAGATCCAAAAAAGTCAACTCTATCTCTAGTTAGCTGCCTGGAAATAAAAATGATCCTATACTTTATAACAGGATAGTGAGCTGCTTAGAAAATATGTCACTGACATACATAACAAGTCTTCAGGATTCTGCCAGATTTAGAGACTCAAAATTTCTTTTTTATTGTTGTGCTCAACAGAAATACACAATAGAAACTGCATGCATAAACCATTATATTTTCAAAATATTATAGGTCTAGGTGAAGAAAAGACCTTATGAGCAGCACATGAGAAAAGCTTCTCTAGGACAAGCCTTATGTCCTAAGGGAATAGCATATGGATTATCAGAGAGTTTTTCTCATCTTAAATCTTAAACAGAAAGTTACTATTTCAACAGTTCTTGGTAACAGTAAGTTTTTGGTGATTTCAAGAAGGGTTAATTCAATCAGAAAAGTTAAGTTAATTTATAGCTGCTTGTTTCCAAAACTTTTTGGAAGTGTATGTATCTTTTACAATTCAGGGATATTAATGACTCAGAAAATACATTCTGGCAGTAATTATCCTGCAGAAGGATTAATATTTATGGTAAATTTGTAAAAATTTTCATAGCTAAAAATTAAAGAATTCCAAATTAAAATGTCAACTTGTTTCTTGCTTACTTTGCAGAGTACTTCTGGATATGCCAGTTTACTGTTTGAAAAAATACATTTTAAATAGTTTAACATTTTTACATAATTTAACTTGAAGATATCAGGAACTGTAGTGTCCAATTTACCTCTCATATGCAGGAAAATCGAAGTAACTCTAAGCAAGTCAATGGTAATGCAAAATCTATATAACCAGAAGAAACTCAAATGGATTTGCATTTCAGTCAGAAATTTCAGAAATTGCTCAGACACAATACTCATACACTGATTATGCTATCAATTAGAAGAAATCACTTTGGATGAGAAATACCAATTCAAAGGCATCTTTATTCTAGTTTCAAAGATCATACAACATGTTTACATTGAGTGAGCCAATCAGTCTTAAACATTTACATTTTTATCAGCTTCTATCATCTGAAAAGAATATGAAATCTCTATAATCTATAAGCTCTCATAAAATTGAAGCTGAGAACTGTAATGATGTGATTTCAAGCTCCCTCCATACATAACACATGAAAACAGATCACAATATTAAGAATTGGATTTAAGTTTTTGATAATTGCTCAAAAGTGTATTCAAATCTTGCCTTCACATAGCTGTGTGCATGCATGAGAAAATGCACATAGAGTGTTCTAGGCAAAGCTGTAACATATTCTCAAGTATTTCCCAAAGGAAATTCACTGTTTTCTACAGCAGACTAACTTGGTTTTCAAATTATACATCTCATCCGGATATTGTGCTTCAGCACTACAGGTAAATATCCCCCTTCCAGGAGGCTGTGTTCTTTCTTTGCCCCTGACAGAATTCATGGGGATGGAAAACGCTATTTTTTTTTCTTTGTCCTCTTGTTTTTATTGCTGCTGTTTTTAAAGTTGGCATTAATCTGTTCAGAAGCAGAAATACTTTTAGATTCAGAACAACACACTGTACAAAGGCCTACCCTGAAGTACAGAACTGTGTACAAGGAATAAATTACTTCTCATGTAAGAGAAGTGTGAACAAATATAAAGGTAATTTAAAATACATGAAGGTAGTTATTTTATTCAAAATAATAGACAGGTTTGTCACAACAGTTGGACAGAACCAATGTAGGATCCTGCCTCACACTTAGGCCTCATGAACATGGTACAAATAGCTGGAATAGGCAGAGCCCTGCTTGGCAGCATGAAAATCAGGCCAGGGGCCCAATCCAGATTTAAAAAGCTTCCTAGCTCAAGAGGAGCAGATCATGCCTAGGTAAGCTCCTAACATAGATGAGCAGCAGCTGTTACTATTTTTCTGCAAGCATTGATGAATCTTGCTACCTGAAGTGCAGATTTTGCTCCATTGTTATTAATTGTCTTGAAGTTCTCCACTTCAATGTGCAATGTATAGGCAAGATCTGCCTTCTGCTAGCTGGGCAGACAAGCACCAAGCTATTCAAGCTATTCTGATATAAAATCTCAGTGTTAACTTTTTACTGCCTGTCAGATAGGACATTCCACCCAATTTACAGCTGCTCAAAGCACTCTTAAATGCTTTGGAAATCTGTGAGTAGTGTCCTGTTTTCTCACTACCTCTGCTCCTGGTGGAGCTGGTCCATGACTAAGCTTCTCCCATATTTGTCTGAAGTGAAACTTTTCAAGTATGCCATCCAGCAATACTCAGTTCACTTCAGTCATACCCATGTTTTTACTAGGAGCTAAGGTATCCCTTTCAGTTCCTAGAAGTCCAGTGTGCTCCATAACAATTGATTCAGCATTTCAAAGGCAGGAGAGTGAGAAGACAGGAAGAACTAAATCTTGGGAAGCTTTCTTATGCCTCTCATCTTCAACAAAAGAAACGAGGCATTTTCATGAGGCTAACAGTGCTGCTGGGCTGGAAGAAATCCACAGCCACTCATGTCATTGAGAAGAAAAGTGTGGCATGCTTGAGAGGAAGTCTTAAATAATGTGATGCTTAGCAGCAGTTGGCCCTTGTAGTGCGAAGATGGGCAGCCATGAAGAACCAAAGAGCAGCTAAGGGCAAGTAGGCATGCAGCACAAGTTCCTCCTGTCCTACCAAAGGTCACCTCCAGCCCCATAAAAGCCCACTTCCTTAAAGACTGACACATGAACTGGAGCAGAAATGAAAAGAGGAATCTGCTAAACATAACCGCCAAAACTATGGCTCTGTGGTTACTCTACATGGAGGTTAAAAGGCCACTGTTTTGAACAAACAAGAAAACAGACAGAAGAACATTTTAGAACATGGATTCTCAACTAGAAAGTCAGGCTCTACTAGCAATAATACATGGTAGAATTCAAACAATATTTCTCTAGAAGACTATATAAGCTTTGTTTGTACTGTGCTCCTGAAGCCAAAAGTAATCAGGGCAAGGTACTCCAATTGGGTTTGGATAAAAGAGGTTAGTAGACCTTCTCAAAAGAGCTGCTGGAGTCATACATTTATCACTGGTGATGGAGTTGCAATATCCTTGGAGGAATGTGAGAGGAGATTGGATCTGGTGAAGCAAGGAACAGTGTTAGTTTTTTCCCGGTTGAGGATTAGCTACAGGCAACTCAAGAATCTCTACTTAACAATTCATTTCTACCATTAGCAGCAGAACTAACACAGCAGGAGCTGTTTGAAGTTTTATAAAAATTGACCTTGGCAAAGAAAGGACATGCCTTTAACAATGCTGGCAAAGTGCGTTAAAGACATCTCCCTCACACTTACTCCTAGGCTGGTCAAGCAGAGTGAAAGAATTACTAAGCATTTAGGAGAAGTCAAAGACAGAAATTTGTTACTGAAACACATATGGAAAAACTACAAAATAAAGAAAATCTTGATTAAGTCCAACATCTATTTCCTTTTTTTAAAAAAAATATATGTACTATAGAAAGTAAATTTTCTGTCCTTTAGAGGTCTTGCCACAAATAAAAACATAAATTCTAAACATTCGCCATTTGGAGGTATTGAAAGCATGTTATTGATGTGATGGCTATAAAAATATAGCCAACTACCTGGAAATAACTACCATTCTTCTTTCAACTGTTAAGATGGTTCTACGTAGAGTTTGTTGCAAGCCTGGAGCCTTTGTCATTAAATCTCTATTCCACAATTTGAGGAAAAAAAAGAAAAAAGACACTCTTCTAGAAACTGCTTTTTAATATGATATTGTGTTAACTGATTACATAGACCTTCAAGTCAAGGAATGATTTAGTCCCTCACATCATGATTAAACCATCCAGTGGAAATTATATTTACTTTGCTTATAGGTACATTTTTCTTCTCCCCCTCATTCTATGTGTGTGTCTTTTTGTATGTTGTTACAGTAAGACATTTAATCAAGCTCTTTTGAAGTGGTAGAGTGGAAACAGCTGTATCTGACAATGTGCCGATGACATGGGGCTTAAAGCTGTCAGGAGCTCCGGATTGTAAGCAGCACTAATATGTGGTTGGGAGGGTAGTGGCTTTCAGGTCATGGCATCTCCATGAGGAATGCTTCTAAGCCAATCAGCTCAAGGTGGTGGCTCAAAGTCTTAAGGATCTGGTGGGCTTTCTTTCATTTAATACCCTTGAGGTCACTCTTCAAAGTACCCTTTCTTCTCAAGATCTATCGGCCATATGTGGTGGTTCTAGAGCCACTTTTTAAGGATCAGCTATTTCAAGTTCAGACTTAAAAAATTAGAAATGCTGTACGATTACAGAAGTAATGCCTTAAAAGCTGAATAAATGTTGAAGCTTAAATCAATATCTGACATTCTTGTACAGAAAGGTAGTTTTAAAGAAACTTTCTGGATGACTGATTTTTCCACAACAAAAGGAGCTTAAAGCACATTTTGGAGGGCCTAACAACATGTTCAAACAATTTCCTGCTTTGCCAGCATTACAAGAAGTAGGGCATCTAAAAACTTTCTCTGAATACAGACTTTTCTCAGCAGTATTCCCACTCAGAATAATTACTGTAAAAATGTCTTTTTGTCCAGGAAACTTATGCTTTCACTTTCTTCACTCAGTGGCATTTGTTAAGCCAGGCTGCTTTACTGCAATTAAAGCACGTCCAAGAGAACCTGCTAGAATTAACACATATGTGTTTCTCACTGAGAAGGCTCTAAATGATTTTGTTTCCAGCCCAGAATACACGCCCAGTGGGAATGCAATTTTTAGGAAGTATTCAGAAAGACCGAGGGGCAAGGTAATACCTCTAAATTACTGAGAGTTGGTGGAGGAGAGTCCTGAAATAAATGATTCATAAGCTCTCAAAACACCCTCACCCCAAAACGCTTCTTGGTTTCTTCTCTTCCCCTTAGCTTTCCCTGGGAAGCTAGCTCTGTGTTAACTCTTACTCATTTGAAAATAGGTAAACATAACCTGAAGAATATCCACTTCTTCAATGAACTTTAAGAAAAACAACTCTCATTTGCACAGAAGCACTATATTCTACAAAAAGTTCTGCTCTTCTGAAATTTGACTAGAAAATACTCTAAGGCTAAATACATCTCTATCACAAATAAGGCCAGTCTCGAACATGATAAAGAGAACAGCTAGATCCAAAGCTGGAATAATACTAGCCAGATTTGTCTTTTCTTTATGCCCATGCTATATTTTAGATGCTGCTTCTATTGTACCAAAGAGTAATAATTCTTTTACCCTCTGCAGAATGAAGGTGAAGATCAAAACTGCATCCAAGATGGGAAGATGGTGTCCAAGGAGCAGATATATATTTTAGTTCCCCTGAGCTGTAATTGATTGCTCCTTTGCTGGGCACATATTATTTGCAAATACTTTACTTGATATAATAAACCTTTTCGCAAAGATAATAAACAGTACTTCCAGCACTTTTCAGAATTAACAATTAATTCAATGATGAAACAATACTGTGAAAATATGATCCTGTTGTTTTGCTTTTCAAAAACAATGATTTGTATTTTTCAGAATACAACTTTCAGAGTTGCATTTCTTCTGTAATTAAACACTTCTTTTCTGTTTGTTTTATTTTAGCCTGAATTGTTCAGTCTCCTTAGTTACAAGTATACCAAAATCTCAAGTCTCAGCTCATTCTATCTCAGGCTTTGAAATTTCCCTGTCGTGTATGTTAAAATAAGCAAGCATATCACATCGAAGTCAATTAGACCTGGCACCCTTTGACATATAGCAGCTCCATTTCCATGAGCTCCATGAGAGCAGCTTAGCCCCAGGAGGGACCCCGGGCACATCCAAGGTGAAGCTCCTAAGATATGCTGGGCCCTCAGGGTCACAGCTGACAAGCAGATAGTCCCAGAGAAAGGAGGACATTTAAATTGGAAATGACTGTAGAAAGTTTCAGTGCGGCAGCTTCTGCATCCAAAGGGCTTTTGCCTTGGGGCTCAGGTGAGAGGCAAGATTTCACTCCAAAACCAAGAGGAACACTTGAAAGACTGGAGAAAGGGAGGTAAAAGTGGGCATGCTGAGGACAAGATTGTTATGAATAATGGAAGCAACCTGAAGGCTCAGGTGAGCACCTGAATTCCCTAACAATCAGTAGAAGATTGAACAGTTTGTAGCATTATTAGCACCTCTCACTGCCCCTCAGGGTGTTATTTTATAGAAGAGGTATTAGCAATAACACATGACATGTAATATTTATATTGAAATGAATACAAGAAAGTTGAAACCTGAGTTTTATTTTAGGCTGAACTAGTTGAAAATCTCTCAGGACGTATGCATTGGTTGAATCCTAAAGAAGGAGAAATAAATAATGTACATTTCTTAGTATAGAGAATGAAGAGTAGGTGACAGAAAAGTAAGTCTTCAACTTTGCATTTTGAGAAGCGACTCAAGAAATGCAGAAAAAACATATATATATATATTTATACATTTATATATGGAAGAAAAGCAGAAAATGTTGGTTTACTCCAGATGCCGATTCAAAGTTCACCAACATCAACAGGTCATGCTCACCTTATGATCTTCAAGGAGCATAAGAAGAATTATTCCGGCTAAACAAACAGTTTTACCAAACAATTGTTCTAAGAACTGTATAACCCACTGCATATATCAGAGGACTTCAGAACTGCCACTGTATTCTCACTGAATGGGGGGAATTTGGGAGCAGATTTCTTAGCAAATAATATCAAACAGGTACACACAGAAGTATGGAGCATCATGTATCTGTATAGCTGTACCTTACAACCCATTCATAAATCTCAGATTTTGACACAACTACAAAACAAATGTTTTCACCTCATTAAGAGACACACAAAAATCAAGACATAATCCTCATCTTCCTTGAAATAAAGAGATTTCTTTAGCATCTTGACTTAGATAATTTTGCTGATCCTTCATATTCACAAAACAGTACCAAGATATACAGGTTATATCCAAAATAACAAACTTAGTTGTTAGTAAGGAATGTTTCAGGACCTTTGCAGCCTCCCTGACCATTAAGCCAGTTGGCTTAATGCTAGAAAACAGTCCTGGGAACATTTAATTTATCAGTACAGAGGTAGCTATTAAGTGTACAGCATTTTGCTATGTCCAGCCTATTTATATTCCATCCTCCTTTGCAAGGAAGGTTGGGAACTTCTGTGTTACCACTCCCTATTACTCACTGCCTAGGAAATCTGTTTTTTGAGTGATTTCTTTTCTTTCCACTCTGAAATGATTACAATAAATTTGACACTTAATAAAAAGAAAACAACAAAAGTGTATGGGATATGTCATAATTTATCCTTTGATTTGTATTCCAGACAAGTTCAGTGAACACTGGATACATCTTACCCACTCTGCATCATTAAAAAAATATTTATAAATAAGTCATGAACTCTATATATATTGTGCTTAGCTAGAGAGTTAAAGTTAGAAAAGCTTGAAGACGAGAAGCTTTATGTTGAAGATGATAAAAGTGAAATATATATTTTTGATCTTTTTTTACAGGTGATGTGAAAGTTCTTTCTAATTTCATTTGAATAAATTATTATTTTTTTAAATTATATTGTTATCTGGATTTTCATGAAAAATATCTCTCACATAGTCCTATGCACTTCCATTTCAAAGGATAAGCTGTTGTCAACTGCATCCAGTAAAATATATCTGAGGTCTTTTAAGCTTGCTGAAGAACAATATTTGCCAGAACTTCATCATGCAGGAAAAGAGATATATGTATTATTTAAAATGGATCATTAAATAGAATTTCACTCTCTCCTTATTACTTAATAGAGCTAATGCTACAACTACCTTTCCAAAACATTTTTAAATGCAGATAAATATACCTGAAACTATAGATCTTTTTGAAGCATGTTAGTAAAATTGAACCTGTTGCTAGACTATTGCACTATGATCAGAAAGTATAGTGATTGGTGTGACAAATGAATGGCTGTATCTAACGACCCCCAAATTACTCTTTAAAAGAACACAGAGAGCACAGAGTGAACGAGCAAACAGGGCAGCTGCAAGTTCCTCCTCAGCACGAAGGGTTCAGCACTGCAGCAAGTTCATCAATTTAAGTAATGGATAGCATTAGTAAAGTACTTACATTAGGTCGTAATGCTGCTGCCATTTTGTAATACTTCTCAGCTTCTTCATTGAGACTGGCTTGTCTAACAGGACAGGAGAAAAAAAAAGCAGTTCATTTTTATTCAGTTTAAAAAAAAGCATATGTAAGAATAATATAAAAACTCCACAATTACTCTGCCATTACCACTATTTAAGGATATTAACCTAATATGCACAAAGTATACCAACCTAAACTCTTGTAGTTCAGAATATCCATTATCTCTAACAAAATCCTCTTTCCACACTTTATTTCTTATTCAGTTATGAAATGGTACTAGTAGACACTGGACAGAAATGTAAAAGACCACATACTCATCTGAGGCAAAACTGGAGACATGCAAGTCCCTGACCACGGCCAGAGGAAAATCTGGCCCAGTTTTTGTTACACTTGTCATACTTTAACAATTTATTGTGAAGCAGTGGGTCAAGAAATAGTGTAGTTTATGTCTTTGTTCCTCCCCAAGAACACTAGCATTCAAAGAAATAAATGCAGTGAATAAAATGATTTCTCAAAAATGAGTTTCCATGATTCAGAGAATTCATTTGGAAGAAGTTCAGATTTCAACATCTAATCACATCAAACTAAGAGGGTATTTCAGTTTACACCTCTCTTAGCCAGGGGAGTGGGATGGCTTTTGGGTGTATGACCACTCTCAGCCCACATTTTCCTTCTCCGTATTATTACAGAAGCCAATTACACTCTCCCAGGAGTTTAAAATCTGGGAGAATTTTTCTTCATTCTGTCAGGCTTAATACCTCCAAATTAAAATACACTATGTTGCTAAAGGAAGTAAAACATTTTTTTTTGTTTCACCAGGTCCTTTTTTATCTCTTCTCATTAGCCCCTCCTTTTGTCTGCATCTTGCTAGAATGCTTCCAATGTTTCATTTTGTTATGTGATTCAGTTAATCGCATAAATGTCATGAAGAGATGGTAAACGGATAGGAACAGCCAACCAGGACTACCCATCAGGCCATGTTTCCCCTGTTATTATCATATTACTGAATCACACAAAGGGAAAAGAAAAAAAGGTCTTTTTTTTCTACTCTGAAGTTATTAAGTCATTTAAAAAAATAATAATAGCAGAAAAAAATCTCAGTCATTATTTTGCACATGTATTCAACTCAGTGGCTCAAGCCATTAGAAATGACTGAATATCTAAAAATATTCATTTAACATGCTTTTGAATCACTCCTGCTGAGCATTAGCAGCACCTGAAACTACTGAATAACCACAATAAAAACAAAACAAAACTCAAACTTCTGAATTTAAGGACCTAATAAAAGGCATAATACTAAACATGCCATAGAGCCCTTTTTCCCTTCTTTTTTTGAACTGTCAGTAAATAAAGTATTTCTAAATGCAGTGCAATTCTGTACATACGCAGGCTGTCTTATCCAGAAGGCAGAGACACACAAGACACGCTTCACCTCCAAAAAAAAGGTACATGTTGGCACATGAACATGGAACAAATTAAAATCCTGTCCCCTTTTCATCCAGTGGAAATACATTGTGTCTTTTCTTCCCCATAAATACATCTTGTAACTTGCAGAAATCATTTCCAAGTTAAAATCAGTTTGAATGTATAGTTAGCTATTAAAAACGGGTTATATACATGATTGCAAACCACACTAAACTGGTCAGGAAAACGCAACTTCCATTACTGAGGTGTTCAGGAACAATTTCTTTATTTAAGATGCAGCAAAATTCAGGTTCATATTTTCACTAGAAATTGAAACTAGAAATTCATTATGTTAAGTCTAGGAATGGCTTTCCCTTGAGAAAAATAAAAGGCACAGAGGTAGGAAATTGCAGTAACCCTATGCCACGAAGCAGTAAAGGACTCTGGATCAATGTAAAACCAAGGAAGGTCACTACTAAAGGAAATATAATTCATATCAGAGTAAAACATCAGATAAAATAATGGTGATAGAAGAGGAGGAAAGGAAGTAAGGAGAAGTTGGGAAGATACAGTCCTTTTCATGTTTATGACTTGTGTTTCAACCTTTTTCCTAAAATTTTTCATGAAGACTGACCTTGAAAACACATCTGATTTCCACAGTTTAACACCTAGCTTTTAATCTTATTATAAAAGGCAAAAATATCTCCTCACTTTGTTTTCTCATATCCCCAGAAGTGAGGCTCCAGACGTACAACACACCTCGTAGGTTCTATTGACACTCAAATTAAATTCAAATTTGATTCATTTCAAATTTATATTGATCACTAGAAAACATTGCTTTAATAGAAAAACAATGTTGCCTGTTTTTGATACATAAATGTATCAAAATACATGTATTGGAATGGAACATATTGGTCTAAAGCTTCAGCCTTCCTTTTTCTGATTTTTAAGTGAAATCATGGATGTCTGTCTAGCTAGGAAAAAGACATTTATGATCTAGAAGGATCTACTTTAAAATACAGAGCTTTGATTCTTAATGGAAAATTTTGAGTCACAACTACCCATAATCATCCCACACATCATTCTTAGCCCTCATTTCTGTTCTATAACAGTAATAAATTTGTATACAGACTACTATGTGTATATACACGCATGTATTCATTTAAACACATATATAATAGCTAAAGAATGAATTAAATTACATAGGCAATAACATAGGGTGAAATTATGCCTATGAGAGTCAGTGATCACATTGCATATTTAAATGGACAATGAAATTTAGAAAGTCCCAGTGCTCCAGGAGAAATTCAAGGGAAAATAAAGGCCATGCTATGTAGTATGGCTCTAGTTTAAGTTTCTCCTTTCAAATAGCCAATAAATGTGCAATAACTTCATGAAATATGAGTGTTGCCCAGAGCAACCCATTGTCTTACCAAAGTGGGATGAACCCAATTATTCCTACAAAATGTGCTTTTAAGCCAAGCTCCCCTTCTTATGCTGCTTCTCATTTGGAGACAATGTTAAGCTCTTTTGCTGTAATTAGTGCAGGGATCCCACTGCATTGCCAGGCCTCATTATAAAAGTAATCACACCTTAGATCAGAAGAAATTTCAGTGAAAATTAGCACTCCTAACATGGAATTCCTCTTAGTCACTAAAACTACAGCCACCATTAAGTATTTCAAATACTTCAATTCAAATATTTCCCTACATTCCATTAAAATGCAAGTTGCTTTCCTGAAAGGCTTCAAAAACTGAGGCTATAAACAAGAACAGAACAAATACTGCAAAAGTAGCACACACACACACAGCCTGCTATTGTTTTAAGAAGAAGCACTTGAACAGCAACATGACCCTTGAATGAAGCTGTTTGAAAATCAAATATGCTTCAAAAAAAGGCAACTTTTACCAATGAGTACTGTGAAAGCTAAAAGTTACCAGACGGTTGCAAAGAAATTAATTACATTCATTCCACATCTTGCTCCTATTGCTGATGATTCGATTCATCAGACATTGTGTTATCAGCCTTCAACAGCAGTCAGCAGTGCAAAAACTTAATAACCATGTTTGTGTAATTAGGGTTGCGAGGGTCCCTTAATGAGGCAAGCTGAACTAAACCTTTTTTTCCTTTTTTTTTTTTTACTTTTTCTTGAATTCAGCTGCCAGATTTGTCACAAAGACAGGACGTAAACAGCGTTGGAGGATCTGACCTAAGGAGCAGAAGTCTGTTTCCTGCGCCTGCTAAACTAAGAACAGGCTATCTATAAACCCAGCTATTGCTTTTCGACACACTTAGCAATTCTGTTGCAAACTTAAAGAAAAAAAAAAAAGAATAAGAAACACAATACGTGCTTTTTTCAAAACTCTTCAAAACTATGAATATTTATTTAGACTGAATTTTAATTTAAAAGCTTTGATTAGAGAGTAAAGGAATAAAAGATATTTTGGCACTAGAGTATAAAAATAAATCATACTTGGAAACAGGCTGTGATGGTTCTCAAGCAGTTATAAAGCCAGTTCTGCAGGCTTTGTCTGCAATTCTGAAGTAATATCTGCACATTTCTAAATCTTGTGATACTCCTAGGGGTAATGGTGGAAATGGGAATATGATAGGAGTCAAAAATGTCACCTTTCTAATTCATCAGTATGTCACTTGGTAGAATATTTGGACTGAAAGAATTGTTAGAAATTGCTCAAAAAAATCTTTGCTGTTATTACCTCCCTGTCATTTTGGACACCTTGCTCATCATCCGGATCAATTTCAATTTCTGTCTCTTCTTAATCCACAACATATCTTAAAAATTTATCCCTTCTCTCTCGCCACAGTGAACTCATTTCAGTGGCTTAGTAACTATTGTCATGTGATTTTTTTTTTCTTTCTTATAGGTGTGCAGACCATTCAAAATTCTTACTTGCTAAGTGTTTTTTAGAACTCTTCATGCCCACATTAAACTACTATATTTAATAATTTCAGCCTTTCATTTAGCATTTTTAGCATCTTTATTTAGCACCACCCATACCACAAGCTCTAGCTGTATCACTCTACGCCAGTCTGACTACTCCCTTCCTTTTTTTTTTTTTTTTATTTGTACCCTGTATATCTGGTTTCCTTTGAGAATCATCTCAGTTCTCCTCCAGTCTAAATATCCTGAAAAATCAGCTTCATTTGAAGTCCCACAAACTTATGAGGGATTTATAGCTGCTCTGTACTAACATAAGAATATACACGCTGTTTGTCCAGTGGCTATTACACAAAGAATATGTTGAATAAATTGCAAAATAAAACAGTGAACAAAGTCAGGCAGAAACACTAGCCAGGATCTTTGTTTAGGATCATAGTTTTTCAGCAACAAATGGCCAGATCATTACACATGTGGTCTTCAGCAAATACTTGGCAGCACTGAACTTAGCTTTGCCACCCAGACTCTTGCTAAATCATTGAAACAAGTTGAGACTCCAAGAGCATGTTAGGAAGACATTAGGATCCCTCATAAAGAAAATTAAGTATTCAAATGAAAAATTAGACCAACAGAGAATCTTAAGGGAGTACTAGCTAAACTACACCAATAGCATTTTTTTTTCTTTCTAGGGAGCTGTTTCTTTGTATTTTAAGGTTTTGATTCATGCCTATAGTTAAAATAAAATAGAGAATGCAACTCAGAATCACTGAGCTCAATGCTGGTCAAAGCCTCCTAAATCCCAGCCACATCAATTAGGGAACCTGGGACTGATACACATAGAGTAGCACAGATCCAGCTCCAGGAGTGAATAAACAATACTCATATGCATAGACATAAATACATGTGCCTTCAAGATCCGACATACTTCACTCAGTGGTCACAGAGTAAGCGAGAGATGTTAAACTTGGTTTCAAAACAGTATTGATCAACTTTTTTGCTACATCTACTCCAGCACACTTTAAAAATAGAAACATTACACAACTGTACACAATTAAACCATCTTCCACTTCTCACCAGTGAAACCCATAGGAGTCTAGCACTCTACACCCTCCTGGATTGAGGCTTTCATGCCTAATTTGCTATGCTTATTTCTATGAATTTGATTCATTAACATAAATGTTTGAATTTAATGAATTCTATTTTGAGGAGATAATGTTTAGAATATAATCAGGTGAAAAGGAGGAATCCTTTAAATAATTCATATATCTCTTGGAGGTTGACATAATGTCTACCTGTGAACCTTTTGTCTTGGCTTCTTTTCTAATGTAAGACTTGTTTCTCAAAGGGTACTTTAGGGCTTATTTCAAAATCCTAGTATAGAAACCTAGGTCACTCAGCGGAAGCTGATTCCACCTTATTTTTAATACCATTTTCTTTTCCCGTTATTTTCTACCCTAAAAGCTAAAAGTATAAACAGCCAAGCAAGAGATCTTCATTAGAGAAACAATTCCAAGAAAAGCTTTGTGCTAATGAAGTATATTTTTTATTCCATTTTCAAGTATTTTCTAAATATAGATATAACCTAAATGAAATCAAGTGTTCTCATACGTGTTAAGCATACAATAGATAATAATTAGATAGTTATCTTGGGAGTAAGCATTGTGGATACCTATTATTGTAATGTGGGTTTAATGATACTGCTCAGGCAGAAGCTTAATTTTACTGAATATCCAGGTGCGACAGCTTCAAAAGTAAATAGCCTACAATTTTATTCTCTTCAGATAAGAGAACAGAAGACTACATTTTAAATCATAGATTCTGACAATACCATTAATTGCCCCTGTGCCTCAAAGTTATCGTTAGCTTGAGACTATTTAGGTTTCTAATTATCATAGTCTTCTAACTCATGTTAATAAAAAAAAAAAAAAATCAATACTTTCAATATTATCTAGTAAAAGCCAGACCAGAATTGCTCTTTCCTATTTGCAATTGCTATGCGCCCTAAATCTTTAAAAATCAAGTGAAAATAAATCTTGCAAAAGGTTCTTCAGACACTTTTCTCATATGCAAGCACAAAGGATTACTTCTGTGTGAAGAACAGAAATTTCCAAGGTAATAAATTATGAGTTAACACACAGAAAATTAAAATTCACAGTGCTAAATTGTGCAGAAGTTTAACTCCATTTCTTTTTACCTTGCTATTACTAATGAACTATTCTAAACAGACACCGGGGTTTAAAAAACCCTGTGTAAGCAAAGACTGTAAAAACTTCCCTAAAAAGAAAGGAGAAAATCAAATAAGACAGATGTAAAAGCACTAACCTGAGCATATGGGCTGCATTGAAAACAACATCAAATTCTGTATTATCTAGTTCAGCTGCTTTCTTTGCCATTTCAGCTGCTTCTATCAGGCGGGATTCTTCTAGGAGGAACTGACCTGCAACAGAATATGCGAACATGAACTGACAGAAAAAAGGGCAAATAATACTTCAGACTGTATAGCTTGGAAAAAGAATTTTTAAAATTGCCCAAGGCTTTATTTGTTGCTTTGCTCTGTATTTCAATTCCGTAAAATAAATAAATAAAAGTTAGTAAAAATAGGAAAAAATGCAGTAGATATGACCAGTAATAACTGCAATATTTGAAGAAGATGTTTCACTATTCATATGAATAGTGAAAATGGGACAGTGCAACTCAGTCCTCAAAAAACAATAGCCCTAGTCTCTAAGAAGGCTGACATTTAAGAAACTGCCCTACTTCGACCTTCACTTCTTCAAGGAAAATATAATAAAATAAAATAGCCCATACAAAACTGTACTACCATTTTAACTGCATATCACAAGAAGAGAATAAGCTCTGATTTGAGAATCAAATCTCTGATTGATTTCAAAAATCAAATAATCTAAACTTTATGACAATTAGCAGATTTTCAGATTCTTCTAGGTTGTGCACACAAATACAAGCTATATTCCCATAACTCCAGGCATTGACAAAATTCAGTAACAAGAAGCAATTCAAAAGGAAATGACAGAAAATTGGTGAGCAAACTGATGAGAATAAGCCAGGAAAGTAAAACAGAGTTAAATTACTATATCAATTTCTTTTCCCTCTGTAATTCCATTTGTAACTATTTCAGATAAAATGGTCATGGCAGAGATGTGCAGATCTACCTGCTGCCCTATGAAGGGAAAGCATTTTACTGGGAGACTGCTTTCTGCAATTTTTCAATAAATTATGTTTTATAATACCAGTGTGAAGAAAGTATGGCTGCTTCTCTGCTATTCTTCTTCCTAAACAGTTGACTGAGATCTTGATTTTTGTGCTATTTTTTTTTCCACCCCAGCATGAGTTCCTGAGAATTGCCCAAAGATGTGATCTACATTTTATTCAAAAATGCCTCAGTTACTCAATTACTTAATGAAAACTCCCCTGTGTGCTCTTGCAGGCAGAAAAGCTCTCTTTCTGCCATCATAGCTACCATTTACCTAAACAGGGATGATGAGCTGTTGTATGTACAGTCAAACAATTGAGAGTCACCTATTCCAAAAGGAATGAAGGGAAGGCAACTGAACAGTCCATATTCTGAGTTTGCTCTTTAGGTCTAGGTTGCGCTTAGCAGAAAGCTCAGACCTGAGAACAACACTGCATTACAGGTTGCCTTACATGCAGTAAAACTGTAATTTTACTTCATTAATTAATATGATCATTCATTTAGGTATTGTACAAATGCAGCAAGCACCACTTGACAGAACCTTAATATTTACACCTTTGGAATTACTAAATTAACATGGCAACATTTCTGTTTTATTAAAGCGCAGTTGGTAATCTTTACTGAGTTTAACATGGTGGTTGTTGGGAAAGTAATTTCTTCAGCTTTAGATTATAAAGGATATTTTACTGTAGAATTATTATTATACATGTACCATGATGAGCTGCTATTTTACCACTTATTTCATTAGCACTAAGTGACTCACAACAGGCAGCTTTTTACAAGTTTCCCACAGCCGTTCTTACAGGATATCACATTCCGTGTTAAGTCAAAAATAGAAGATGGCTAATATCAAGTGACTGTATTTTTACAAAGTAGTAACAGCAGATATCAAAAGTCAAATGCAAAAAGAAAAAAAAAAAAAGGAAGCCATTTCCCTAATGACATCTATCCTTAAACCAAGCGAAAACTGAAAAGAATGAATAATTAAGCGTTAACCAAACTTCAACTGATGTACAGTAGTTTTAAAAGAAAAACACATAGCAATGAATAAAACCCCATAAAAATGAGTTTTCCATTAAGGAAGAAAAAGACATTTTGGAAGGTGCTCAAGTTCTGCTTCTTATAATGATTTTTTCGCACCTAATTTGAAATATGTGTTATTTTTGGATCAAGGACTTTTCAAAGGCTTTCAGCTCTCTAGCCTCTGCCTCTACATAATCTTACATTTGGAAAAAGCTATCTTAAAGTATGGCTATTATACCTTTCAGCATCTCATCCTTGCTTTTTCATGTTAGTCTACAAAGTAGGATCACTCAGACAGAAGTCGAATGATCAAGGCCATCACTGGCCACAAGCCTCCTAAGGAACAACAGCCCATGAGCAAATGCTCTCCTCTCACAGGGAGATTTTTTTTTTTCTTTCTTCCTCCCTCCTAGGCTCATACCTTCCTTGTTAATTATATGAGATAAGAATCTGCTTAACCAGAGCCAGCAAGGTCTGTAGAGGCATAGTGAATCCAGTGGAGCTTGGGAACAGGTCTTTCTGTGCATATGTTCATTATCTCAGTACTAAAGGCAATGAAGGACTGCTTTCCTAGCTTTTTCTCTTCTCCATGGATACATCTCAATTTGGCAAGATATACAAGATTTTCTCAGTCACCTATGTCTTTGCTATTCAGATCTGCAAAATGTCTTGGAAAACACTCAAGTGCCTTTCTGCATTCATGATATAATATTTGCTTGCTATAGTTATAACCATATTCAGATATATGCCACCCTTCCACGCATTAGGATGCTTGGATCTCATTTACCAAATAAAAGATTATTTCCAAAAACGCTTTCTAACATAGAACAACAAAAACAACAACAAAAGAGAAAACATATTAAAACAGTTTGGGTCAAACAAAAAAGAAAACATATTAAAACAGTTTGGGTCATAAGAAATTAATTTATCTTCCAAATTAGAAGCCATTGCTTGAGCAATTAATCAAAGTCTGTTAGGAAGAGACAGAAAAGTAGACAAAATCTTTTCCTTCGACCTACCACATCAGGCTATGCTATATAGGTGTGCCAACTCAGATATGAATCTGAATATTCTTACGTGTAGAAGAAATCCTCTCTCATACAAGTGCTTCTACCAGTTTCAACAGGCAATCTGTATCTCTCAATTTGGGCTGAATTCTTATCTCTTTTCTTAAAGAAAAATCTTTAAAACAAGCTTGATCAATTGTTCATTAATTGCCTGCTAACAAATGAGCTAAAGCAGTATTGCTAATCTTTAGGTCCATGGCATGGAAAGCTAACCTTAACTTGTTAACAAGAAGGTTTCTTTGTTAATGAAAGCACTTGATTAGCAGCAGTAGTCACTAGTAAGTGGATGTGCTCTTTCTACGTCCAGCAAGGGGGACAAAAGAGGACATCAGCCCTAGAGATACAGTGAATACTCAAGATCATTCTGCCAAAATCTATAAACTACATTTAGGAAAAAAAAAAATTACTGCTTCAAATTTATAAATAGAGTCAACTGGTCATCAGGCTATTAATTCCAGGGAGGGATAGAGAGGAAGGATTCTTGTAGTGGTGTCTCTGATAAAAATTATTCAAGGGTCTTAGCATCTCCAGAATTATCCTTCTGCTTCTAAGTACAAAACATATTTCAGCACTGAACTTAGATGTTACCTTATGGGGACTTATAACTACCCCATATAATTAATGCAATCCACACTATGTGACATAATCAAAAGTTTCTTGATTCAAGGTTCACTTATTAAAACAGTATTACTTGGTTTAAGCAATATAGTTTCTTAAGTAGATAACATTCTTCTTTTGGAATTATTGGAACTATTTCAACTTGGAACTATTTCAACTCAGTATTAACAGTTTACTAGTACTCTGAAGCAACAAAACTAGACCTCAGTAAAGACATTGGAATTCACCTCTAAGATCAAAATATTGCCAAAAATATTTTGAAATTCCTACATGCTTTAGATTTCTACAAGAAGTCTAATTTAGAACAATATTTACTTTTTGGAACAACTCTTTCAGAGCAACTATTTACTTTTCCAGAGAAGCAACTATTCTGCAGTATGCTGCAGTGAAAAGCTGATCCTTGTTAATCGCTTTTCTAGGAACTAGCCACACTGTTAGTCTATGTGGACACATCTGAAATGTTAGTAATAACTCTTACTTAATGTTACAAATTGTTAAAATCAGAAATTCACTCTCCAATTACTGTTAGGCCTCATAAAAGTGTCTTTGTAAAAAGATTATCATTTTGTACAACATATTAAAGGAGTACCCTTTACTTCAGGATTACTGAGGTTAACTCATAATCATTTCAGTTATCTCATAACACCAGTCAAGTGCAATAACTTCCTTCACCCCTCCAGAAAAAAAAAAAAAAAAAAAAAAAAAATCCGGGAGTATGTGTGATCATAAACAAGTCTCTCTGCTATGCTGGTGGTTAATAATGATGGCACTAACTCATGCTGAATGGGTAGCTAGTGGATGATATTTGACAGCCTCTGAACACCAATTGCAGTATCCTTCAAACCCAACCCCTTCCACAATCCTCAATGCAGACAAAAGAGAAGAGACCTGCATAATTGCCCTACTCTTATGTCCTGAGTACAAGAATACAAGAGATTTCACAGAATCACAGAATCACAGAATATTTAAGGTTGGAAGGGACCTCTACAGATCATCTAGTCCAACCTTCCTGCTCAAGCAGGCACACCTAGAGCATGTGGCACAGGGCGGCATCCAGGCGGGTTTTGAAGACCTCCAGAGTAGGAGACTCCACAACCTCCCTGGGCAGCCTGTTCCACTGCTCTGTTACCCTCACAGTAAAGAAGTTGCTCCTCACCTGGAGACGGAACTTCTTATGCTTCAGCTT
>NW_020455877.1:1389878-1450193 GCF_003342845.1 Nothoprocta perdicaria | reverse complement strand
TGTGCCCTGCAGTTCATGGGGGGTCGTCTTAGCAGTAAAGACAGAGGCAAAGAAGGCATTTAATTGGAGACTGCTGATTAAACATCTCCTTATTTTAATGAGCTACTAATATAATTGATGGCTACCTTATCTGAGCTCAGATTTAGCTGCAAAGTCAGCACCTCAGAGAACAGGTGCAAATTTCCTGTTAACCACTGAGAATTTCCAGGTGGTCCTGAAACACACACCACCTCTACTCACTGATCTAAATCTGATTTAAGAAGAGATGCTCCATTTTAAAAACATCAGCCACCATTCCTTTTAATATGACATAACAAATTAATGCGTGAATGAACTGGATCGTCAGTTTATGGGTAAATGCTACATGTTGTTCATCAAGAAGTAGGCTTACGAACTTGTCCTGTCAAGGCTGCAATTACGTGTTTTGCCAAGAGAAGAGCACTAGCATGGCAGAATATTGGCAGGGTGCTGAAGGAGGATCAGAAGGGCTTGATCCATCAGTCCTTAGATCCAGCAACCACTTGTGTGGAGCTAAATTTACATTCAAGATTTTCTCCTTTGACAGGAAGTTGGAAAACTGCATGATTTGTGAGACACTGCCCCATAACACACTCAAAGATTTCTTACAGTAGATGTCATGACTCTGACTCTTGCCAGTTTTATAAAATATGATAAACTGATTGCTTATTTGAATCAGAATCAGCTTTGGGGAAAACAGACTTTTAGAAGCTCCGAATCCTTAAAGATTTTCCTCCTTCAAGGAACGTTTTATCATTATTATAGAATGGCAGTGGGAGATACACAGTCCAGGTTCAGATACGACCTTCAAACATGCTTTTTGCTGTCTCACACTTTACTACTTTATTAAGAGAATTTTCCCCCTGTATTGCTAGACAGCACAGAGATGAGTGTAAATGCATGGCCAAGCATTCCTATAGACCTTTGACAACACAGAACCGAGTCAATACTTTACTATCCTCTTAGGTATTTTTCCCTGAACTCCAAGATGTCTAAGCACTAAAAACAGCATAAAAAGTCTATCGTCTTGTTCACACTCACTCTTTCTTCTGAATGATCAGTATCTTTGGGTTTGTATTTAACCAGAAAAAAAAATGAGGCAGTATGTACAATCTCCCTGTCTCTCAGAAACAAACAAAAAAGTATTTTAAATTAAAATTTTAAAAGTTTACAGTTCACAGGAGCTGAAAAAAACCCAACTCATTCTGGTCTTTTGTCCAAGTTTTTTCAATAGTCTGCAGAAAAAGAAAGCATATACCGCTATATGTTATATATTATTCTAAACTGATCATGAACATTTGTAATGCATTTTATTGTCTTGTGCAAACACCGGTTTAAAAGTCTTAAATCTGAGTAGGTAGTTCTGCTGTTTTATTACAATGAGACATGTGTTAATTGGTTGAGGTACACCTGCTTGTAATATTTTTTCATGTTCATAGCACAAGAGCATTTGCACATTTATCTAGAATGGGCAAACCATTTACTATAGACACTACTTAATCCTTTATTTCACTAAATAAAGATGCAGTTGCACTAGTCTTTCTGAAGTTTCTTTCTCTTTTGTTCATTGGCAAAAAAATCAACAGTATTTTTTATCAAAATGAAGTGAATTGTTGAAATAATCTATCTTGCTGCAACTTCTTTCAAAAGAACAAGTTTCAATATTTTCAGAATGTTCCCTGCTCTTACTGAAATGTCTCAATAATTTGCATTCTTTTTTCATGATATTTTTACTAATCTAAGCAAATCTGAGCAAACAGTCCTGAGAATAAACAGGAAAAAATATCTAATCTCAGAATAGGCAATAGTTAGCATTTGGTTCTTTTAATTTTGCTTCTTTTAATAGACATGCATTTGTAACCTTCTGCATCTTCTCTCTTATCCTCTTCAAATAAGGTTCTTCCATGGCATCAACTCAAAAACTACATTAACATGAGAAAAAAATATACCAAGATCATAGACTCAGCTTTTTGATCTGCTTATAATAACCCCTAATAGCAAATTCAAAGCATTTTCAAGTTGCAACAGAAACCAAAATCAGGATCAAGTTTTGTATGACCTAAATGCATTGTGTCTGTCTTTGAGGCACACAGGATGGCTAAAAGATGTCTTGAGAATTGAACCACATCTGACTGGCTGGAGCAGAACCACCACTGAAGCCACCATCAATGCCAGCTCTGCTGTGATGACCAAGAGAAAAAGAACAGATGTTTCTAGAGATGTTCCCTGAATGGAGAGTGTGAATAGTCTTACTGTAGAAATAATTAGAGGAAAGGCCCTGTCTGAGTTTATATCCGAAGCTTTTCAAGTGATGAATCAATGTTGTAAGATGCCAAGTCAACAGAAGTGACCTAATTTAACTGTTTCCTTTGAGGGCTTCAGAACAGATTCATTGGCTGTGAATGACTGGTTCCAAAAAAAAAAAAAAGCGGGGGGAGTGTTTGCTTAAAGATCCAGCTTTCAAGGTCTGTTCAGACAATTTCTTGCTGAATGTGGAGGATTTGTCAAAGGCAAGGGGAACTCGTGCCAGGATGACCTAGATGGTACCAATGTTCCATTTGGATTTACTACTCCTTATATTCCATTTTCTGTTTGCTTAAGCTGCTTTCTAGCTTTCTCCCTGAAAGGGATGTCCCTACAGCCCTTATTTTTCCTTACAAATAAAAATGTATAGAAAGGCTACTCAAGTCAGTGGGTGCTGCAACATCATTATCTGCTCTATCTGGAAAGGTCTTTTCTATTAGCCCTTTTCTTTGTCTGAAAAAGATGGTGCTGTGCTAAAAATACCATTGGAAGACATTCAGAGCACAACCACAGATAACAGAGAGAAAAATAAATTACAAGCCTTTGGGATTTAATGACTGAACTTGTGACCACATCTGGACCACTGGAAGCTCTCAGTAAAACTTAAGATTGATGATGAAAACGTATAATACAGAGGATCTGACATTTTACAAATACTAAGATTCCAAACCTCATTCCATTATCCAGACACCTAGTGATGTATAAAGTTTGGAAAGGAAACATTTGGATGGAAAGAACTATTCAGCCAACATTTTGTAACCTTTCTGTGCTATCTGCTCAAAAATCTTCATAATGAGATGCTACTCCAGGGTCAAAATATATGATCATTAACAAAGCAGTCTTTGGGAGCTTTTGCAGCATCCATAAAACCCCCCAATTTTGGCAACATGGAAGTAAAAAAAGAAAGAAAAAGACCACATTTCTAGCACTGTTTGCAAGCTACAATTTTGATATCACATCTCTCAAGTAGTCTAGTGTATTGTGCTGAGGAAGCAAAGTCAACCATATATTCAAGAATGTCAGAATGATTAGATTTAAGGATAAACTCAAGGGAAGAGCCAGAAACATGGAAATTCCACAGCATTTAGGGTCAGTGACCTAGCTTGCTTGGAAATACTCCACTACATTCCAGTTAAGTGACTGGTTCTAAAGGGAGTTTGGACTAAATACTTATCACAGTGGTTCGTAATAATCTCATGCTAATGTTGCATGATAGCAATAGCCTTGAAAGAAGCAAAAGGGACTTGACAATTTATGCACACATATCTTTCTATGCTCATTAAACAGTTATTCATGGCCGCCAAAAGGAAGTAAACTAGAGTGAAAACTGGTATATTCTTCTGAATAGTTCAGCTTCTGGTATACGCTTTCTGTTCAGTTACCGTCTCAGAGCAAGAAATACTGTCTATGTTACCAGTAGCTGAAGATTTTGTTAAATCACAGTTATTGAAGAGCTCTGGGAGCAGAGAAGTTGAAAGTCTAATAAGCTCTAAGGTCTTTATGCTAGTCAGTTATGTCTATCATATCACTTTATGTTTAGGAATCCTGTCTTTCTTGAATTATTTTTATTGGTATTGTAACAGGAGCTACAAGCCATAATCCAAGATGAGGATTTTCATTTGATAGCACTGTATGCTCAAGACAGAGAGCTCCTGCCTCCAAAGAATGCACAGGTTCTACAGCTGTGCATGTGATATTTCAGTACTGTAACTGTGTTTTATAGTATCCCTATAAAATCCTGATCTATTTCAACTAATCTTACAATATCAGAAAGACTTAAAATTGAACTTTCCCTCCCCCACCCTCTCCCCTAAGGAAAAAACACTTTTTTTTTTTGTTGAAAGGTTCATGAGCATGTATTGGGAATGCTGGCAAAGTGACTTCATGATGGACATACTACATCCGGTTGGCTCTGACCACAACTCATCAAGGAATTTAATTTCCCAATACATAATCACCATGTAGCATCTGGGGTTCCCAGTGGAACAGATCTATGCACTCGGTCTTATTTATCACTCAACATATACTGCATTTAGCTCATCTGTCAATCTGGACTGAACAATTCACTGGAATTAGGAATTGTGAAGTCAGTTTTATGCATTTTATTGACAAAGGTAAAAGATGATCTTCCTATCGACTCGGTGACATTTCTTTCTATGGCATGAAAGTCCTGAAGAGAGCAGTAAGACTTAGTAGGTCACAGCTGATTTTTCTCTTGCTTACCAAGAGTGTTTTGACACTTACTGTCCATTATTCCACTGTTTCCTTTATATGAAATTCCCTCAAATGTAAGTGATAAAAAACAGTTTCCCTAAGCTAATCGTCAGAAAATGGACAGACACAGCTACAACACTGAGTAACATAACTATACAAAAGGATTATAAATATGTCACACATTAGAAGAGAATGGAATGGATATATTCAAATTCTTACACTAACATTCATAAGTGTACTATTTAAAGATTAGAATATTTTTAAAATCTGTTATCACATATTCCAATGAAATTTATTTTGAGGTTTAAACTACAGCAGCTGCATTACATTTTCAAGCTGAGACTCAGAAGCAGTGAAGCAGACATCTTTGGAGAGAGAATGCTTTAAATGTGCTTACAGATAAAGATGCAAATTTAAGCATCAAATATAAATTCAAAGCTCTATATTAAAGGAGTGATCAGAAAGACTTAGGATAGACATGAAAAAAGAAAAGCACAGCTAACACAAACCAATATAAAAAGATCATGTAATAAGGGAAAATAAAAACAGCTCCTATATTATCACAAATTGAAAAGGCAAGGTAAAAGACAGTGCGAATGTGAGGGAACATTTTTATCTGTTCTGCCTTCAATGAGAATATAGTTGATACTCTTCCATCTTCCCTAATCGGACAGCGTGTTTTTCACTTTGCTTTAAATCTGTAACTGGAAATGTACTGAACAAGGAAGATGATCAATGTGAATTGTTAATTAAGTGAATGCATAATTAATCTAATGAGAATAATCCTTTTTTATAATGAAAAAAGAGAATTGTTAAACAATTTAGAGTTATTAGAAACAATGCATTATTCAAAGGGAACTATTTTAAAAGGAGGTCTCAGTGGTGATTAATTAAACAGAGTTAATTTGAACCTCCTGTTGGGTTCTAGATTTTCCCATTCCAATTAAGCCATTACTAGCATGAAGATCTCTGTACACCCACTGATCTTGAAATCTCATTCCCTCTTGGCATGTTAGCAACAGCTTCTTTTTACTGCCAAATTCTAAAGGAAATAGAAGAGACTGGAAAGTAAGGCTACTAGTAGAAGGCCACTAGTGAAATTCCTCTGTACCTTGGGGAGGGAGAAAGAGAGATTTGCTTTGAAGTGAGAGTTAGTACATAAAGTATCCCTCAACTTCGAAATCAACTAGACTACATCTTACTTAGGCATATCAGTACAATACCAACTAACCTCTCTCTTTTCAAACTGATATGCGCTTCTGCATTCCACTGTTTGCAATTCATCTTATCTCTGTGCAATGACAACATTGCACAGAATCTTTAAGCTTACCTAAGTTAGGTTCAGTGCAGATTGAAATGGGAGAACGCCACATCCTGTGTGGGTGGTCAATAGCATATCCAAAACTAAATACTCTCTGGGACATAACTCACAGGACACTCCAATGCTCTCTTTGGCTTATTTGCTAACAAATGTGACTTACTGACTCTTTGAGATTTTTTTTTCCAATCCAAACCATGTGTTATGTTTTACTTTAAAAAAAGCATTCTTTTACATGCATGAGAAAGTGATGCAAAATTATAAAACTAGTTTCCCTTTGATTTCTATATGAAATGCCAAGACGGCTTCACAATATTTTAACAAGAATTCCTTCAGAATGGATTAATTGATAGTTATCTCTCTATAGTTTCTCAGATTGTCACTTGGATTCATCCCATTTTGCCATATGCCTGTAACTGAGGTACTTAAGTTAGAAGTAGAGTTGATGTTAGAAGTTCTGAGTTAGAAGTGCCTGTCAGATGAGACAAATAGGCAACTGAGACGATTTCACATTGTGCGTTCTGTGCCACATTGCAGATACCAAATATTTTGTGTTAGTGACAGAAGCCACCTTGGTCCTGCAGGATGCAAAACGACATACTTCAGTTAAATGCATATCCTGAATAAAAGCGGGTGAAATATTTTGAAGAGATTTCCTTAGTGAAAACCAAGATAGGGAAAAAAAAAAGTTTTTAGTAAGTTTAACTTGCTTCATTCAAATTTTTTTCACCTTAAGACTTCTCCTTCCATAACAGAATATGTATGAAAAATATCCAGTTAAAACATTCGACTTTATAGGAACATTCAGATCTCCTATCTGAAATAATTTGCTGCACTGTTTTGATTTTTAAAATTGTACGCTTTCCCAAAAGTAGCTTTTAATTGCCAGAAAACTAAAGAAAAAGAAAAGGAAACCATGTAGGAACCCTTCTTCTGCACTCTTCCCTTGGTCATATTTTTCTACTTCCTGATTCATCTGTATTATTCACAATATAACGGTTCCTCATAAAGTTCAGATATTCACACAACTGGCATATAATAGGGAAGGGAAAAAAAAAAACAAGGAGAAAAAAAGGGGAAAAAGCGGTCCACAGGTGAGCAGCCACCTGCATTTTCAGCCTGCAAGGCGGCTGCCTCCCAGCCTGGAAACCTCTCGGGGGGTCACTATAGCAACAGCTCTTCCTCGTTATGTCTAACGAAGTGGCAACATGTCTGCAGCGAGCGGGGATTTGTAGCCCTTCAGCTTTCCACTCGTTCCGCTCCCTTCAGACGTCTCCAGGCATAATGAGTTCGAGAAACGCTGTTTTAAACCCCAAATCCGCAGCCAGCTAATTATCCATACAAAACTGATTGTGACACTGGCTTCATCAGAGAAATGGGCTGCGGTGGTGTTAGCCCGATCACAAAAGCAATCATGAAGCTGTTCACATCTCTCCCAATTTCTGTGATACCAAATAAGCTGACTCCTGCAGCAACTCCCATCTTCTAAGGATGTCTTTGAACATCCTTAGATGTGTCTGATGTGCTGAATTAAAGCACATTCGAATACAAGTGTAAGCCTCTTAAAACATATAATATATGGCCAGTTACCCCTGATTAGCTCAAAAATAATAATAATAAAAAAAAATCCCAAAGGTTAGATGTCAAAAAGAACATCTGCACATCCTGGGACAGGAATTACAAGTGTGTGCACTTGGAATGTTATCTCAAGTCCATATATCCATGCTACTCCATCAACACACTGTTGTGTCCCAGCTGAACTCTCTTTCTATATGGCTATGCTGTGAGGTATGTGTTTTTTTAGGGCTGATGCCAACTATTTTATTCCCTGTTCCAATATCTTCATACAAAGAGAAGAGAAAATGTATCTTTTAGATTTGCATGAGAAATATGGACATATTTCCCTGTGGTTTCACATTTGGCATATACGATGCAGACTGTACCTGTGACAAGCTGCTAAAACAAGCTCATGAGATGTAGGGCTAAAGCCTACCAAAAGTGTTCACTAGGGATTGTCCTTTAATAACTGGAATGTCCTTGGATACAAACTCTGCGGATTTCTGACAAATACAAGGAAACAGGTGGGAGTGAAAAAAAAAAAAAAAAAAAGAAAAAAGCCAAAATAATTAATTTTGAGTTTTACAAAGTTCTGTGTGTAACATGATGAGGTTTTGAGCTCACCTGTACTATACACACATCTGAACCAAGCATAAATAAATCATTCCCTCCTTACAACTCCTTTGCCATAGAAATGGAGTAATACTGCTGAATTCAGTGAGTTAATCAGAACCTGTGCAATCAAAAGTTTCATCTAAATTCTGTAAAGCTGCCAGCGTGTGAAGTATTTCACAACAGAGATCCAGAGCCTCATCCTCAGTGAGTCTTCTGCGTGTTTCGTCCTGCAGGATCAGATTTTAGTACTACATTCGAAACACTAACCGAATTGTGACTTTTGGTCCTCTACAGAGACACAAGGTCACTAATTGTAACAATCCTTAATACAAAATAAGAGAAATGCAACATTGAACTACATTTGTTAAATATCACAACATGTTGCATGCATTTATAGTGGAAGTATAACACAAACATAAAGCCAAAACGTCAGCAATTCTGAGAAAGAAATCACAAAAAGTAAAAACAAGTTTTTATGTGAGGTTCGTTTTCCCTTTTGGCCACTCGTTTTCATTTATTTTACATTTACCAGTTGGAACCAGAAGAGGAAATTAAAACAATATACAAAGATATATATAGTGTGCCTGTGGTTCTCCACCTCCCTCTTTAACTAAGATGAAATTTATTCCTTCTTTCTATATTTTTCAATTGGGAGTACCTCGCTTGCATTTTTAGATTTGTCTATTATCAGCTTTAAAATACAGTAAGAATTAGTCCATAAAGTTAAATATTTTTGGTACCTTGGGACTAATCACATCTGGAAATATCCAGCAAAAGCCATCCAAAGTTATAAAGATACCTTCAAATTAACTGTGCGCTTTAAGCACATTAGTGGCTGAGTATGACAGAGGTATAGCCAACTTGTTAAAAACCTTTTAGAATACTTATCTGTTGCAAGCTATGAAGATGCTGGAAAGGGGACAGATGCAAGTCCCATAAACACCCAACAAAAAGCAGACGCATGCACGTACGGAGCTGATGCACTCTAAGCATAACCTTTAGCTGCCCACCCACCAGCAGCAAGCAAAGCAAGGCCAACACAGTTAATAGTAATTCCAGGCTCTGAAGCTTTGACGTATGGCCATAGCCACCTTCCTTTCCCAGAGAGGCAGTGATCCTGAAACTCTCCTCATAGGAGGAAACGATGTAAAATATGACTTTTTTCCTCTTTCCTTTCCCTTTGCAGTGATTAACAAATTGAAATGAAGTTATACACAGCAGATTAGTTTCTTTCCCTTTAAAGGAGGTATTTTGCCAGTAGCACTTTTCAAATCTTTCATCACTCTGGGTGACTAGCAGCAAGCCTGGAACACACGCGGAAACCCCGAGTGCCTCTCTGAACCTTACCATAATGCATGTAGCAGTTGCCTTTGGTAGGGTCCAGCTGAATAGCCTTCACAAAGTACTTCTCTGCCTCACTCTTGCGTCCCTGGTTTAATAAAAAGAAAAAAAAAGGAGTTAAAAAAATATTTTAACTGTGGGTCACCATGGAGCCATCACGTGCAGTTACAATTTCAAAATTCCAAGTGCTACAGAAAAACAATTTCTGTTATCACTGGACTTGGCCTAAGTAAATATGAACGTTTAAAGTGTTACAGTAAGTTCTGCGGTCAGCTGCTTTAGCTGCAGATCTCTAGACTGAGGGGAAAAAACTGTATCCAACCCTGTCAAAGCTCATGAGCTACAGAAGTGGTAGAAATCCACTGCAATGAATATTGTGAAGGGAATTGGGTGAACCTGGAACTACAAGCTACTTTTCTGGACAGGCATCAGGACAAGCCTTACACAGACCCAAGCTAAAACAAGCAGGCAGGGTAGTTGGGCTCAGTCATTCTCAATAACGAAAAGAGAAGGAAATGAGAAAAGTATGTGCTAATTTGACCAAATGTCTGACAATAAAGTCACTAAAATCAAAGGAACACAAACAGAAAGTATTTCTGATTTTAACACAAGAAGCAAGATCTTTTCCAAAGTCAGAGCTCTGTCAACCATAAAACATAACAGAAAAAAAAAAAAAAAACATTTTTTTAAGAACAATGACCAATGCTATGACAAAATGTCAATAAAACACATAAATGGTGATAAAAAGAGCAGGTATATCCTAAAGCACTTTTTTCACTAAAATGATCAAGCCACTAAAGTTGCACCGTGTCATTGTTGGCCCAAAACACCAGGGCAGATCCACAAGCATTCATCATTTTTTTTTTTTCATGAAGAAAACAATGATATTGCATTAGCCTAGACTGATATTCCAATACAATCAGCTATTCAGTAAGATACCTGTGACCAGATTATTCCTCACTCCAGGAAATTAGTTGCTGTGGTTTGCATTACAAGGTAAAGGGCTCCAGAATAAAGGGTGGTTAAGCTGAACCACTGTGGAAGAAAGACAAGTAGTTTGGAAGAAAGTAGTTTGTGCTGCGGGGTTGCCCTGAGTGCTGCTGCACAGATACGTGCACACAGGCTTTCCCAAGCTATGTGGTCTAGAACAGATATCTGACAGGGTGCACATCCTGCGCTCTCCCACAAGCCAACAGAGGAGCAATAACAAGGTCTGCTCGTGATTATGGCTGCTCCGGATTCTCAGGATGCTCCTCCAGGGGATCACTTTAAAGACAATAAAATAGAGGGAAAAGTTCTGCAGCACACCGAGGAATTTATCAAGACCAGGTTTTTATCAGAAGCAAGATAGCGGGCAACTTTCCAAGAAAGTATCCTGGTAGTGATACCAGCAGCCTTATCATTTACGCTGTCATTTACACTGACATACTTTAACAAATGAATGTTCATGGGAGGTAGGAATGTATTATTTAATAAAAAATTCTTTGGTAAGCCTGTATGTCTTAAACTCACCACAAGTCACAAAGCATGAGGCTTCTGCCAACCAAACCTTGCAGTGGTGACAGCAGTATGCAACGTCATACACTTTTTTTTAATATATATCATATAGCTATGGTTCTGAACAAGAACTGAAGAAGAAAATAATGGCAAACATGGCATAAATTCCTGTCAGGATAAAATAATTATTCAAATCAAAACTGTTCATAATTTTAAACAGAAAATCTTTTTGGGGAGGAAGTGCTGTTCCTGCCTTTTTTGTTTTAAATTTTATTTTCTTAATTTTAACTAAACTTTACAAACTTAGCAGCAAAGCTAGCATTCCTAGTCTGGCCACACAGGCAAATCCAACCTAGCATCTCCAAAGTGACAGGCGTCAATCATATATACCACTAATACTGGCAGAGGTAACATTCACAGATTTTACATCGTGCTTTTGAACAGACTAACGTCATTAGCCTTAGCTGGTTGCACTCTGCCTCGGTATCTATTTCTAGCATGTAAAAGGGCAGTTCACTGAATACGGTCACAAAACACGCAGCTCCTGCCTGCAGACCGCTGGCCGTAAGGCCACAAACATTTGTCAAACAGAATTAACACTCATTTAGACAGATCATCAGTAAATACGTGACTGCTCTGTTCTTTTTGGCACTTCCCAAATGGCACCCTGCACCCGAGTTGGCCCTGCAGGAGACCTGGGGCACAGAGCGATGACAGGTGCCAGCACAGATAGCATCAAAAGAGTGACTGGGCTGTTAGCAGCCCCAAATGGTCCTTTAACAGGGAAGAAAAAGAAAAAAAAAAAAAAAGGAAGATAAAAGTGTCTTATGCCGTATCACCCAAGGCATAAAATGATCTGGCCACGGCTGATGAGCACAGAGGCGTTTGCTCGTGCCGGCCGTCATCTGGATGTGCCCACGTGTGTCAAGAAGGGGACGGCGGCAGGGTCTCGGCGGTAGCCTGCACCACGCCATCCACCAGGTCCTCTTCAGAGCCATCTGCCTGCTGCTGAAATGTCAGCACCTCAGCCCAGATTTCATAAGCTTGGTTTGTGTGTCAGAGGGTATAAAATCCAGCCGTTTGACAGAACTGGGCCATTCCACCATGAAAACTTTAGTGTCGCTAAACTTCAGCATTTATCAAACTTAACATCTGCTTCGAGGCAGTAACTTTTATTCTGTTACCCGGTGTATACCTTCACTAACATAACAGAACATACACAAAGCATAGTTAGATTAGGTTGGCAACCCCATCTCTATCCTTTCCCACTGCATGGATTCATCGTTAAATAAAAGAGGGAACAAAATTCTTCTTTTTAAAAGAAAGTCCACAGTAATTATTTAAACAGATGAACAACAGTGAGTTGGTGCAAGATGGCATTTTTTGTGCACATTCTCTGCTGTGTGCACTGACCCATACCAGTGCAGGCACTGAGAGCCACTGGAAAGCTCCCAATTTCTCGCAGGAGGGTTTGCAGTTGTACATACACAACGACATGATTTGGCAACGGTACCAAGTGAAAAATATAGGTTTGCAAGTGTGTGCTAGCAGGATTATTTCAAGGATAAAAAAAGTTATTCATAAGATTTTAATGGAAGGATTTGATGGCTTTGAGGATTAATAGCAGGATAAAAAAAATACTTTTCACCTATTGGTCACTAGTTCATATCCAATCCCTGCCAGTAGCTAATGAAAAGGTGCTATTTGACAGCTACTAGCTTGCTCTAGGGAAATAAGTGGGTTGTCCTAGTCCAAATGCTAAGGGAGATACTCAATCCAACTTCACATGAAGCACCGGCAGGTTTATGGCACTGCCAGGACAACACCAAGGTTACACCACCACGAAACAACAAACAGATATCTCATTGCCGGGGAGATGATTCATGAAGATGATTCACATTTTGGAAGATCATACCATTATCCTCCTTATAGGATCTGGAAAGTATATATAAGTAAAATAAGGCTCTTCTAAAACTACCCCAGCTGCCCCAGCTTTCAGAAATATCCCGCTCTCCGCAGATCATGTAGACTTCAAATTGGGGTGCCTAGTTGTTTGTAGTTTTGAAAGTCAAACAGTTATTAAGCATTTAAATATGAATCAAGGAGCTCAGCTTTTAAGATACCAGTACTTTGCAGGTGTAAACTGAAAGGGGTTTTGTTTTCTCTTAGTCTTTTTTTTCCCCTTCCCTGAGAGACTAGACTGTAGTGAGCCTGACCTTAGTACTATGGTCAGATACATTGCTTAACTGGGCTTTCCTACAAAAGGCTAATGGTTACCACAACAAATGAGAGTGAGCTAAGGACAGCTGACATATTCGTAAAATATGTTGCTTTTATACTCAAAATATTAAAAAAATAAGGACATAAATACCTTTTTTTTTTTTTTTTATACCCACTCCAATCTTTTTGCTCATTCTGCTTGGCAGACTGTGCCAAATTTATGTTGAGGCAGCTGGTGTACTTCAGGCTGCCAGAGGCCCAGGACCTTAAGATGCTAATAAAATTGGAAAAGATTAATACAGCTGAGCAGCTCTGAATAACTCCCTTGTGCAGCCTACGACGACAGTGGCCAGCTCTAAGGTGGTTCAGCAAATTAGGTGGTCTCTGCATTTTCACTCATTTTCTTTTTTCATAAATATGCATCATGCTTGAATCTGTGCAGAGACTCAGTAAAGCAGAGACTCTAATACAGTCTTCAAAATGTGTTAGTTAGCTGGGCTAAAACCTAAACTAACAAGGGAACTGAAGTGTTATCAAGAAGTTATCTGAGAAGTATCAAGAGTTACCAAGGTCACTGACATATGCCAGCTCTACCTCCCTCTAAAAATTAACACCTAAGTGAAGAAAAGACTTGAATTCACTCAGGATGGAAAAAGTCCCTGGCAGGATCAATCAGATACAATTTATTCTTTTAGTTCTAACACTTATTTGTATGTTAAGTGCTTCCCTTCCTGCTGGAGCTTAAGCACTTTTGAATGTGACACCATTGCTTATATATAGATTTAGGAATCTAAAACACAGCTCATAACTTTACTGGCTCTGGGCATGATTCAAAGCCTATCAAGGTGACACATTCTTCAAGCAGAGCAGTATGTATCTGATTAAGTAATAATATATTAGATCTATCTGACATCCATTTTTCTGTTTTATGAGTATCATATCACAAAAAGCATTCTTGTTTTATTAAAGCATGCAAAATGATATAGAAAAAAAGGGTTTTTTTGGAAGATGAAGATGACGTTTGTTTAATATAAGAGTGTGTGAGCGTGTGTGTGTATACACGTACATATAATCTTTTTTGAAAACCATGATGTATAAAAGGAATTTACATCAGGTTACATTACTGTTAACACTCAAAAAAATGTGTATAGTCTTAGATAAACTTTTAAAGAACAGATTTCATTGCACACCTTGTGATTTATTTACTGCCTAGAAACATATTGAAATGTTCACCTTGGTCATTACACTTTAGATAATTTTATATCAGGAATACGTAATGAAATGTTAAGTAAGTTTCCATGTTAGGCATTTCTTTCCCATTCAGTCCTAAGCCACATTTTATATTTTCTGATAAAGTAGTGTATTAATATCTACTTGTATTTCACCAGCCAGTCAGCAGAATATAAATTCACTATCTCAACATACTGTTTTCACTAAGTCCTATCAATTTCTCCTAAACTAAATTTGGCTTATATCATGCATTTTTCTACGATTACAGCCAAAATGACTATATGCAGAGTAAGAACAGGTGACTGGGGGCTATATTCAATCACGTAACAAAATAAAGAGATAACCTTCTTTAATGAAAACAGCCAATCCTGTTTGCTTCAGTGGTGTTTTCTATAACTAGCTTTACATTTACATTGAGTTAAGCGAGAAATTTTGGGCTCCCCCTTATTTTGTCTACAGGAAGTTAGAAATAAGATACAGAGGATAAGATCCCTAAAGGAGGTTGGTTAGGGGTTACATACATAAATACCTTTAAAGAGCTGCTCCAGTGTCATTTGCCAACCAGTTAGATATCTATTTTATATTTAAATGGAAATGTTCCACTTCCCAATTAAGTCTGTTGCATTTGGCATGCAGCCAAAAATACGGCCTAAGGGAATGGAAAAGCATATCTGTGGATGCAATACTTGTGGCACGTGACTAACCTCAAAAGAAGTACAACTTAAATACATGTCAGTTATTGAAATTTCTGCAGTTTGGAAATCCAGATACTCAGCCTAGAGGTGTTAATGCACTAGATAACCAAATCTAAAACAAAATATGGATTGTGGTTCTTGATTCAATAAACATGAATTGCTATGTTGAAGGGGACTCTCTTCTCCAAAAAAAAACCTTCTTGCAAACGGGAAATAAAAAAACAACAGAAGAAAACTTTGACATTTTGCAAATTTCAGAACTAGATCCAAACTTTGTGCCTGGATCAGATTTATCCTCTTAGAGATTTAAAATGACATAAAAACTGTAATGTCTGTGTCAAACTCTGAAGATAAACTGGATACACAGCAGAAAATATATGTAAAGTAACAGCCTTCATTGCTTGGCTCACTTTAATCTCCTATGGAGAATCCATACAAGGATTTAATATAATATATATGTTATTATGAAGGATGTTTAACTGAAATATCCTTTTTTCATTTAAAAATTCTTCTTAAAAAGAAACAGTATTAACAGTATATGGATTTAGCTTTACAAAATGAGATATCTACCACTTCTGCTCACCTACTTAAATTGACCCATCCCAAAAATGTTTTTAATAGATTAAAGATTTATTTCTACATGTGTAGGCTTTTACTTATCATTCCCCAAATAAGTATTATTAAAAATAGATATGTTTAAGGGAATTGGTTACTAAACAGAGAAACCACTCTAGAAAATCTTATCTAACTTTAACATACAATGTTTTGATTGCTAAGTCTTAAATCAGTCATGCCTGTTCCAACGTTGTAACTCTTGCTTGGTCCTGCTTTTTCTTTTTTTTTTTTTAATTGTGTAAACTTAATGAAACATAAAAAGAGTAGAAATCCAGCGACAAAAGTGAAAACAAATTAGGACAGGGCTGCCCATGAGAAGTGCAGATTTCCTTTATGTGCTAGAGCATATTAAGCAAATAGCTATAGAAATGGTAAGTGTTGAATTAGACAATTTATTCTTTCACTGTTTTCTTCTTTCCATCTGCTATTCCCTTTCTTTCTGTTCTTACTGGCTTTTACTTATGCCCATCTTTTAATTTATTTATATTTATTTTGGAATGACTTTCAAGGACTACAGTGATTACCGAATATTGTAGGGAATTTCACAGTGGCACTCAGAGTAATTTAACAACTAACTGAGGATGGCAGCACAGCTTTCCAGCTTTCAGCTTGTCAGAAACATAAGCAACAAACAACTGCAGGCAAAAATACGGCCACCCATCGAGGAGGGAATATTTTGAAACTGAGAAAATGTATTTAACTTCGCTGTTGATCCCTGAATGTCACAATCTTGTTTCTTTTATTTTAATCCAAACCAGTGCCAGTCTCTATCATGCCTGTGCCATCCTCCCTCCCTTTGGGGGAAAATGTTTTAAAATAAAATACTGTAGATTTTAGGGCATCTTCTAGTGTGATTACGACTCAAATTAATATGGTTTAGAGCTGCACTACAGAAATTTTATATGTTAAAATATTTTTTTCTTACAGCACTTTGGGTGATTTTCCAAGCCTGTAAAATAGGAGATTAATAGCACTGTGTGGAACCATGTAAAATACAAGAAATCACCGTTTCATTTTTTTCTCCAAAAAGAGGCATCGAAGCTTGTAATTCATAGATACAACATGCTAATCATTAAACCTGGGCAAGCTGCCCATAACTACATTAGAAAGGACAGGCGTTAGTACCAGCTTATGTGAGGGACTGCACATGGGATCAAATCCACTCAGATAAAGCAAATCTTCTGTCCTGATTTATCTGTAACACAAATAAAGCCGGTGATGGAAACAGAGGGCTCTTACAGCACCCACCCAGTAGTGCCTGGCAGCAGGCACCACTGGAAGGGAGGCCTGACCAGTGCCCTCGCTGACAATAGCTTGAAAGGAAAAAAAGAACAAAAAGAAAGGAAAGCTTTACTTATGCATAATTTTTTTAGCATTATAGCTAACCTTTTTTTCTTCTAGAAAGTCTATTTTTATAATGGAAAATGAATTACAGCACAAGCTCATGGCCTCACCTGGCACTGTCATTTTTGACAAACTCATTTATATCACAGAACTGGGAGCCTTGTGATTGTAAAGCCTTCTACCGGAATTATACTTTTCTTTGTGATACAGAAATAAATTCCCTAAGTAAGGGATACGGCCTGGGTGTGTTGCCTCTAAACCCACGTGCTACCAGTAGACTGACTAGGTCAACAAACACATCACATCATTGACAAGTACATTTCTCAAGTCATTTATGCAGCTTAACAAGTGAGAGATAAAAGAAGAACCTGGAAGACCATAATGATAAAAAGCATTGCAGTGCTATGGAGCTACACTTTGCTTCTGAAAATAAATAAATAAAAGAACAGCAGAAACTTAAACCCCAGACAACTAGCTGCTTTCCAATTTTTCCACTAGTTGTGCTGCTAATCATACCTTTTAACCAGCAAATTTTGCTGTTTTAATATATTTTCTGGAAAATTGAAGCTCAGAGAGCTATAAAGTTTAGATATAAACAAACCATATTATCCAATATATGGGTTATGTAATGATTAATATTAGGTAAGCAGACTGTAAATTCATCAGCTCCATTCCTTTCGAGATCTTCAGTTTGCCTGCATTTTTCCTGCATGCCCAGGAACACCCTCAGGTCTCTCTGGCATTTCTTTTATCCCAGAAAAGCTATCAAGACTTGAGACAAATATTTTAATTAAAAAATTGTTTCAGTACAAATAAGAATTTTTGTCTGCAAAGCTTTATTGCATACATATTAAAACTATATCACTTCATTATTTTTGAAGAATCAATGATAATTTAATATATAACAAAAAAACAACCAGACAAACAAAAAACACTTCACAAACTCAGTTTCCTGATTATTTGAACTATGTACTAAAATATTTGTAAAAATAAATACAATTATTATTAATTTCTTCAAAGATATCTGGAAAAAAGAGAATGTGACATAGAAATAAAATGCTGTGTTGTCCTTTAAAGATTTTCTGGAACTTTATGAATGTAATTCATAATGTAATTATGAATGTAATGTAATATGTAACTTTATGAATGAAATAGTTTACAAACTGTACATGCTTATACTGAGCACACACAAGTCCAAAAAAGTTAACACAAGGAAAATTTAGTAGCACAGATCATATATTTTATCTCTATGGCAGCTTTCATCTTATAAAATGTAAGATTAAAATGTGAATTGTCCTTCTGAACAGTAGTGACATCTGCTACATGCAAATCAGAAGCTGGCAAAAATATCCTGGGATGATGACATGAATTAGTATCTGTCACTTACAACATGATCACCATCATTTTAGATTTACAACCCTGGATGAATCATGATTTACCTATTACACCGCTCTAAGGATGATGCAGCCCATGATCCTGCAAACGGTAACACATTCAAGTAGTAGCTAATGCTGCCTAAAATCTCTTTTCAGCAAGACAGAATGATAGGTTTTAATATTAAATACATGTCAGCACCAAGACTCTTATTCTTAACAGTGCATTTTAATACACTGGAACTGGCTTCAGCATGAAAACAAGGGAAGGTGTGTAAAATCACAGAGCAATTCATGTCGGAAAAGCCTGCAAGATATCATCCTGTTCAATCTCCTGCTCAAAGCAGGGTACACACTGACTTCAGACTAGATTGCACATCTAAGTTATTGCTCAAGTTGGAAATAATAATAATAATAAAAATCTATTCTTCATTACTAAGCTAATAAATTCACCTAATACACAGGGACTTTAATTTAAAATGTACTGTGGAGCCCATAAGCAAAGAGGAAAAAAAATAAAAAAAAGACAGGCCCAAATCACTGTAAATTGATGAAAAGAAAATATCTCAGTTTGTGTTTGATAAAACCCCGGCCATGTGCCATGGACAAACAAATGTCTCACACTGGAGAATGTGCATTCGGTTATATGCCCATGTATGTGAAATGTGAAAGTAGGGCTTTTTCCGAAACTTTGGGAATTTTAGCCTGCTGCAGCAACAAACAATTCTGAAAATATCAACCCACGGGGCATACGTTGCTCTCCCAGTTGCTCAAAGGAAGGGGGAGAAAATAGCAGGTAGAAGAAGCCGGGGTTGCTCCTCAGACCTGTACTAAGGGAATAAATGAATCATGTCATGCTGCTCCCAGGAGGTGTTAATGCTGGCAACAGACTTCAGGAGGCAGGAAAGTTCATGTTAAAATTAAGCCACTCCATTGCAGTATAAGTCAGGAAGTAAAACTCTACAGAATTTGTGAACTTTATAGGATTGATTTTACTGCTACGGTTTTATATGGTACAATTGCCTTTGGCCGGAACCTGGGAGTTTGTCTGAAATTTTCCTTCTTCCTTCACTGATGGAGAATATCTACATTAGCACCAATTTCCACTTTTCACTTTTACAGGAGAGATGTGATAAAAAAGACACGGAGAAATGTAACCAATAGTTTTGCATTAGCATTTAGGGTTGTGTTTTTTTTTTTTTTTTTTTTTAAAAAAAAAAGGATCTAAAGTCAGAATTTTGGCTAAAAAGGGGAAAAAGGATAGGTGAGAGCAAATATGCCTTCAAAATTCTCTCCTTTTGCTTCAGAAAAGTAAAGTACATTTTCTCCTCTAGCCTAAATACACAGGCTGTTACTAAATGACAGTGAGTAGCAAGATCTAACAGAAGAAATCATTGTGCTACCTCAAGCTAGGTACTTAAACAACTATCCCAAAGGGAGTCTAGATATACTGATATCTAGATATGCTCTAGATATACGGAACCCCAAGGGAGTCTATGCAGACTTGCAATAAGCAAGTCAGTGATGGCAGTCACATACATACTGTGGGAACTAACATCAGTATGGTCCAGTATACTAGGAATTCATCAGAATTCATTTCATGTGAAAAAGTGAGCAGATGGCAGGCTGCAAAACTGATTAAGGGTAGATATCCAACATGGAGACAAAAATTTCATATTCCACTCCCAAAACTCTACATCATCTTTTTGTTGTTGTTGTTGAATATCTTTTCAGACTTTGTAGCTGAAAGATTTAGATGAATTAAGCCCCAAATTTCAGTGAAGACAAATGAACACTTTCTCTCATGAACAAAATATCCAGCTGAAATTTTTTCCTCCAACTCTAATTACACTGCCTTCAACTTGTTGCCTGTTTTGTGCTTATGAAATCCAGATTCACTACAGGATGGACATCAGCTTCATCTTCTCAGCCTACTCTGCTGGCAATCACATGGACATGAACCCATCCATACATGTTGCTCTGAACGCGAGAAGTGAGAGTGATAAAAGAAGAAGCATCAAGAGCTAAGAGCAAACAAACCTTGGTGATAACAGATTGAAATTATGGCAAGGAGCAGGTAAGCAAGCATGTGTTAAAATAGAAGGGGCAAAATAGGACTAGATATATATATATAAATAGGATAGATAGGACTAGAAGAAACGGCCACAAACTGAAGCATTGGAAGTCCCACAGGAACTTAAGAAAAAAATTCTTAACAGTGAGGGTGACAGAGCCCTGGAACAGGCTGCCCAGGGAGGCTGGGGAGTTTCCTTCTCCGGAGATCTTTAAAACCTGCTTGGACACAGCCCTGTGCCACATGCTCTAGGTGATCCTGTGTGAGCAGGGGGGTTGGACTAGATGACTTCTGGAGGTCCCTTCCAACCTAAAGCATTCTATGATTCTATGATTCCATGAAAATATTCTATGGATCTATCACAGTGAGGTAGCTTCGAAGCTGTATGCAGCTCCTGTCACTTTTGCTAATGAGAGACACTCTTCCACAAACATAGTTCAGATCCTCAAGGCACAAATCAGATCCTCAAGGCACATGCACCTTGTGTTTATATCCGTGGAAAAATGTAAACAGTTCAGTTCTGCTGTAAGGGTTTGTGTCCATTTTTCACCACTTTCTTCACAAGTAGACCACTAACATTTAATTTTATAGCTGAACTTTCATAATGACAGGACAAAATAAAAACAAATCAACAAAAAATTTTTAGTGGCTTTTATTGTTTGTAATGAATAAGATCTTTTTTGTGTTTTTTTCTTTGTTTTTTTTTTAAGAAAATGGAGACACCTTTTTTCATAGAGAAACTGAAAAACTTTCTCTACCAGATTTTATTTTTCGTATACTCAGCCACCCAAAAAATGCCTCAAAACAAACAAACAAACAAACAAAAAAGGAGGTATAAGAAACAGGGAGTATTTAAAATGAGACACCTCTTCCTTTAATTCAGAGTTCTACTAAATTTTGTGTCTCAAGAAAAATTTTAAAAAGTTACTCTTAATGTTGAATTTCTGGTATTATTCTTCCATGAAAAAAACAAAGATATCCAGCAGAAATGCACGGTCAATTTGAACTTATACTGTATAAACTACTTGCAGTTCTGTTCTCGATGGAAGGTAATCAGTATGTCCGTGTATTTGCCAGCATTTGAGAAAACTTAGCTGGAAATGGAGTTTACAGTAAAAAACAGCAAAAAAAGTCTTTCCAGGGACTGAAATTGATAGGAAGGTATATAACACTAACAGCTTAACTTCCATTAGAAGTTACAGATTCCCATCCATCCATATATATATATATATATATCCATATATATATATAAATCAAGCTCTGCATTTGACATTATGGGATAACATTTAACAATGTTTAATTCTTACTAATTATGTTGTCACTTGTTGCTCCCACAGAATCCTTCTGTTCTAATCTCTTCCCAACTTCTCATCCTCCTCCTTTTCCACATTCAGCTACTTTAAGTAGCAGCGAGTCTGCTGGGAATTAACTGTGAACTTTTTTTCCCCCTAACTGAAACTCTTTACCATGACCAAGGTCTTGTTAGCTGAAAAATTGGGTAGGGGATATGCAAGGTCAGAGTGAAAGCTTACGGTTAGGTGAAGAGTTGCAGAGGCTACGCAGGCCGAGACACTCTAACTTACTGGCGTGAGTGATGAGAACAAACGTGACAGGGGAAAATACAACATGGACAGGAAAGAGAGGAGATGGTCCAAAAAAATGAGAATAATGAAAAACGGTAAGCAATTTAAAAGATAATTATGGAAAAAATGGAATTCATTTCTATCTTCAAAATACGTGACAATCCAGGAAGGACTGGCATGTTACTTTAATTAAGACAGCGCTGGTTTAGCAGGGGCTACCAGGACAGCTATATCCAAAACGCAGAATAAAATTTAGAAAAAAAAAGTCCACCTCTTCTGATTTTTTTTTCTGGAAGTATGTCTCAGAATGTACTTGCCTAGTTCTTTTTATATGCTCAAAGAGATACTCCTTAGGAAGTGTAATTCAAAGCATGAGATGTACAATTCGGGAAGTGAATGTTACATTCCTAGCACTTCCATGAGCTGCTAGTACAACTCCGAGCCAAACTCTCAGCTTTTCTACATATCCACTTTTACATCTGTAGAATGAAGATAATATTTCAATATATTTTTGAATATCATAGTCTAACTAATGTCACAAAAAACATTTATAAAATGTATCTTAAACAAATTAACATTAAGACACTGAATTTGAATACTAATTAAAAAATTAGTATCAGCATTTGTGATGTAAACTACTTATAAAAAGTCCTTTTCAGACAAACACAACTTCTTGCTACCTTGCTACCTATCTGTTATAAAACTCTGTTAAAGCTTTATAACAGACGACCTGTTATGTGCAATTATAACAGTTTTGTTCAAGCCAAAAAACCCAGATGATGAAATACCCCAGAGATGGGGGTATTTCAATAAGGAATAAAATTGTTTCATAAATACCTACTCTGTCAAATTCCCTAATTAGAAGGCACTACTGAAATACAGTGATAAATGGAGCAATCAGCATTTTTGAGGCCAATGTCTTCCTTCACCTCAGCAACCTGAAAGGCCTCAGAGTGACTCCCAGGAGCTGCTGCTTAACTCACCGTCATAGCCAGGAGTTTTCCATAGGTGAGATGTGCTGGGATGTGGTCGCTCTTGGAGCGCAGGGACTCCACGTACCAGTGCTCTGCCTCCGGTAGCCGGCTCATTCTCATGTAGGCTTCTCCTAAGGGGAAAACCAAAGTGAGTGCGGACGCCCAGGATGTCTACAGATTCACCGTCACATTTAAAACATGCAAGTACTTTCATAATATGATTTGCTACTTATTAAATGGGCAGAGATGAAGTGTTTTGGATGCTTGCAACGAAAAGCAAATATATAAAATAAAAGTGCTTTACAGAACCCTGAGTGAGGAGATTCAGAGCTATGGCCTTATTAGGGATGAAAGAGCATGGGTGAGATGAAAGTCTCCTTGGAATAGAATTGCAAGTGAGAGCTCCAGCTGCTAAGTATCAATCAAAAGTCACAAAGTAACAGAAATTTTACCACATCCACTGTATAAAAGCTACTTCTTTTCCATCAGTCTACATTACACAGCATGGAGTGCAAGGGAGAACACAGAATGTGCTTCTATTTAACCATAATGCATCAAGAACCTAGCTTAAAAAAAGAAAGGGGGAGCCTGAAAGGAAGGCTAGGAAAACAGTCCTGAAACTACGGGAATGAAGGAGATCTAAAAAAGAAAAGCAAGTCTCAGACATGGTTAAGTTTGGTCACTTGCAACAATTAGAGTGTAGCATCAGTAATTTTATTATCATGGATCTTAGGAAGCTGTGTACAAAAGGACTAGAAGTGGTTTCTTTTCAAAATAAAATCCTTTGCTGTGAGAGGCTGAGGCAGCCAATGCATAAGTACAACATAAGAACGAGAAGCTACAGAGCCATGCACTGTAGGACAGATATTACTTCAAATTGCTGAAAATGAATTTAAACTACTTGGAGCGACAGGATTTATTTCTAAGAAACAATTCAACCAAATTTCTCAAAGGTTGGAAATAAATAAGTAGTAAATTAAGTAACAGTGAAGAATGGCAGCTTTCAAAGAGCTTACCACCTATATTTTCAAAGGAACTAAAGTTGAGTATATATTTTTGTCTATTTGCTTCGAAACTGCCTAAGTTTTGCCAAAAAAAATGTCTTATTGCCATTTATAGTAAAGCAACACCACAAATAAATGGCATTGCATTATATCTTCCTAAGCACAGAACAACAAAGGCCTGAAATCAAGTCGTGAAAAGAAGTGATAAAACAGAATTCAAGCTACGTGCTCTCCTCACCTCCTCTGCCTGCATGTATGCTTTATGACAGAATTTTAATTATTTGATTACACACTATTTTTCCCTACAAACCTTTACCTTGTTTAGCATACAGGAAATGAGAAAACCATTTTGTCTTGTCTTTTTTTTCTCCCCTTTATTTTATTTTAAGTGCAAGCAACCTGCTAGTTAGAGTTTGGCAAAGTTACAAGCAATTAGCACGATCTTTTAAAAAGAAATGCAAGCAGCTATAAAAGCTAGAGTTGTTATCTTATGGTATTAAATGCCCAGCACATTGCCAAATTTTGTAGACATTCTAGATTCTCATCTATTTTTCATGGAGAGCTCTGATGTAAGAAGAGATTAACATCTTCAAGAGTACTGGCAAATTCAAATTTTAATAGGTTTTAAGAGCTCAAGTACTTTACAAGCTAACTTCCTAAAACTTTGAGAGTATTGCAGAGATGCACGCCTAGAAATCAAGTTAAAATACGTCAATCTTAATGTCAAACTCTGGGCAAAGTTTCCCTGAAGACTTTAGAGGAAATTCTCCACAGTTGATTTTTTTTCCTTTTCTTTTCTGTTTGCTTCCTACAAAACCCCTATAGTCAAGAACTGCTGTATTATAGGCAAATAGAATATGTGATGACAACTGAAGCAAAGTCTGTTAGGGATATTAAGAGTTTTTTATTCTGAATGATCTAAAGGGACACCCTTATTAAAAATAATAATAATAAATAAAGGTTGAAACTTGGCAGAGAACCTGCTACCACCACAGTCCAAGACTAGAATAAAACCAATCGTTAATTGAAATGTTAAGTCAATAAAGTGATCCTCTTTGTTGGACTACAGCAATTTTAGTAAAAGCTATTCCAACTCCAGATGTTTTCTTCATCGCTGTACTGGAAGACTATGTATGGATTGGCTTCTGTTATTCAGAATATATTTGTGTGTCTAAGATTAAAACAAGAAGAATAATTTGTCATTTGCAACTGTATGTTTTTATAAACTAGTAACATGAATGATTTAATCATTAAGGAAAAAAAGACAGTACCACTGGCAGAAAATAGGCAACGTTACATGTGAGCAGGTCTCAATCTCTGCTTTAACAACTTCTGAGATCATAAAATCTCTTTGAACTCATGCTAAAAATCTGAAAGGTCTCAGGAAAAAAAAATGTTTTATTATTAAATTTTCAGATCTATGAAGCTCAAGAGAGTGCCCGCTGCCCTCACCATAAACACACCTTCCTAGATAAGAAATTTAATTTTTTTCTCTCCTTAGGTTCTAGCGTGTGCAAAAACATAATAAAATTAGAAACTCAGTATGATGCTGTGCTAAGATATATGTCAAGACATGAGAAGTGCTGTTCATAGACATGAACTGCATCGATAACATCTCTGGAACAACTGGAGCACATGATCATAATGAGCATTAAGCTCTGCATACAGGCAAAGCAGAATCTCATGTTCCCCCCCATCTTGCCCCTTTCACAGAACAAACTCCTTTAAGATTTTAGGGGATGCATTGGTGGAATTTTAAAAGGGGGGTTGAGGGATGGGAGTCAATCCACATTTAACTTGGTTGAGCAGATTCTTAAAGGCTTCAGTTAGCCAAAGTAAAGCCCCTGATCTGATCTAATTTAAATGGAAATCTACTTGTGAAGAAGAATACATATAGTATGAAAAAAGACATAAATGAAGCACAAAATAAAGACAGCTTCAGCATAGAAGGGAGCAGATCTAGCACAGTTGTTTCCTGTTACACAAAGACTTCCACTGAAAGAAGTAAATTGACACAGATGGAGCCATTGAGCTCACCTGAGAGAGATAATTTCATTTTTGGCTTCTGACAGATGTGCAACCAGCAGTAAATCACAATGGTACAGACAAAATGAGTAGGAATTCATAACTGAACAAGTAAATGGTTGTACTCCTTTCTTGTCTTTTATTTTATTTATAAACTATTTTTTTTTAATTTGTCAGTAAAGCATTGACGTTATGCTGGTATAAATTCCTCTAAAAAACTTTCCATTGGGAAAACTAACTGTGATCCCTGTAGCCCAGTTTCAATATCCTAACTATCTCTTTGGTACCCAAACATTACAATTGTACTTGTTCTTGTACAAAAATGCTAGAATGTTTAAAGTAAGACTGCATTTCGGGTGTAGGCTCCTCCTGGCCTTTTCCAGATTACTGCCTAAGAAAATTTAAGCATTTTATAAGAAAGTACAGATCAGTAGACCAAAGGGACACAAATAAGAATAACAGGTAACTTGGATAAAACAGTTGGTCCTAAACACTGCATCCCCAACCCTCTCAGCAATGCACTTCTGTAACCTTTCTACCTAGCCTGAAGAATATGATTCCCCTAAACAAAACACAGTGAAAAAAACAGGTAACATTTCAATCAGCTCAGAGATTCACACACAGCTGTGTATGGCAGATAATAGATACAATAGGCTGCAAAGGCTCAAGAGCAGGGGGGATTAAGGTAGCGGGAGGGGAGGGTGGAAAAGAGGGAAGCAAAACCACTTGCTCCCATCACTACTGGAGTAGACTCTGTAATTGCTCTCCCTAGACCACATGGTGAAAGATGTGTATAGAAAAAAAATCCTTATTTTCCAGTTAATTTTAAAAGAAAAAAATACAGTTGCAATGTTCATTTGGCAAGCAATTACCGGTAAAGCTCCATGAGACACGTAGTGAAACACTGATGACTGTAGCTCAGGCAAGGGCAGAGACCATGCTCTGCATAGATTATGAGGTGGGCTATGTATTTCACAGCTTAATCATCTCTGGCTCTTAAAATGTATATCTTGCACAGCATGAACTGTAAAGCTACACCAACAAAAGTGTTTCTTGGAATCCTAAATAATATTTAAAAGTAATTCAATAAAAAAGCCTTTCATGGGAGCAAGAGGTAAACGGAATAGGAGCCCTAACAATATTAACAGCTTTGTATCAACAGCCACATCCACCCCAAAGCATAATCAAATAAAGTGATAGTTATGTTATAATCATCAGCACAGAAACGCTCTCTCTACATGCTAAGCCTTTGTACTTATGATGCAAACCTCTGCACCAGATGTAAGATTTGGCTCTTCTTTCCTGCTCTCTGTACCTGGCTTTCACTAGCGTACAATTTGTTTTCTGTCCATGTGCAGTGCAGCGGGTTAGCAAGGAGAAACCCAGACTCTAAACCACATCCCATTAACTGCATTCGGTCCTGCAACGTTACCTCCTCTGTAACTCGCATCTCTCATCAACACTGTTTGCAAGACTGTGCAATAAATGAGCTCGGAAACAGATATTCGGGTGGTTGCTGGCAAGGGCAGATGAAGCATGATCAAGGCTTTTGTCTTTAGCTATATGACAATATTTTGCCAATCAAAGCCCTGAATGATTCCACCCCCAACATCTTTCTTGCTGCTTTTCAATACTGAAATAAAGCTCCCACGCTCCACCTCACACCACTTAACCGGCAGGACTATGAATTACTGTAGCAGGTGGGCCAGTGTGGTTTTAAAAGCAATGTAATACAATCAACTGTATAATATCAGATTTCAAGGAACGCAAAAGACATTGAGACGAGAGGTTGATCCTTAAGCAATCCTAATATTGGCATTAAAGTGTTCAAGATCCCACAGGGACCTTTTTATCTTTTGACCCCAGGTTTTAATTGAAACTTTAAACAAAATATATTACCGATTTAATGCAGCTGAACTGGACTCTGGCCTTTGTAGTCCATGTTGTAATGCCAAGCAAATTAATCTGTGTAACCTTAGTACGTACTTCTTAATTTACATCAAAGAAAAATGACATAGGGAAAACAAATAGCAAGCCAAGCCTACACAACCCATTGAATAATTATTTTGATTCTAGTTTTAGAGTTTTAATTCTTAGATTGTCTGTGTTTTTCTTTTTGAGAGGATAAAAAAAAAAGAAAGAAAAAAGGAAAGAAAGAGTGAAAGAAAAGGTTTTACTTTTTGGTACAAAGCCAGAGAAACATATGGTTTCCTTAGCTGGGTTGCTGCACACCTGGCAAAATAAATCATAGCGACAGGAGACCAGAATCTACCCTGCAACCTTTCATATGCACAAACTTCCAACATCTGATGCTGGTCTCCTGGCCCTGCCTTTTGCATGAGGAAATGAGGCGGAGGGGTGGGGAATGCAAAGTCAAAGAGATGGGAGCTTGATTTTTGAGGCCTGATACTCCTTTTTGGTTTAAGAGACAAGATATTTCTTGTCATTTTAGATGCTGAGCCTCAAAAGCCTGAGGCAGGCCGGCACGAAGGAGGAGCGAGCTCCGGGGGCGGCCAGCGGAAAGGCCAAGAGCAGCAAGGGCAGGAAAGGCAGGAAAGGCACCACACAGGGAATGCAGGTGCCGGGAGGGCTCCGCACGGCGGCAGTGCTGGAGCTGCGGTGCCAGGAGCGCCGCTGCTCGGAGCGCGCTCTGCTCCGTGCCAAGCACCGACAAGCGGAGAAAACACCCCAGGAAATCCTCAATGAAACCACAGAAGAGCTCCTGGATATTGGGAAACTTCATTTTCTCAGTCACAGGCTTAAACGCAATGTGGAGTCAAGCAGAGCAATTGACAACAACTCCAAATACATCCCTCCCTATGACAGCTGCCACTGATAATCCACAAACTCTTCCTGGGTTTCATGATGAACCATAAAGATTTTTCATCCACATGCAGCGACAGTGGGAAGGACTCTCCCTTCCCATATATTTTGGGTGCTCTTCCTAGGTTCTCCCCGGAAAGGTTCAGAAATCAAGGATTTGGAGAAAGGGCATCGCTCACAGTTGGGTTCATGAGACAGGACCAGCCTGTTTCAGCTCTTCCAGTCTCTCACTCAAAGGTAAGAAACAGGCAGATGAGTTTATGCAATGCTGTACATCAAAGAAAGCTATAGCGAACTGGTTTATAAATTTATCTCCGTCATCAAAACAGAAATAAATAATCTAGCTGGCCTTCTGGTGCCCAGGGACACAGCGTCAAGAGCAGAGTGGATGCGCTGGCGATAACGGATGCGTCTGCCTTGTTTTCCTGTCACAGCAGATGACTGAAGAGGTGTTTAGGATTTATCTCACCCAGCTCACAAGCTGGAGCCAGTCATCTCCGCCCCTTTTATGGAGGATTATTCATACAATCCACTACAGGTGTCTAAGGCTGGTGTGTCGAGATACTCCCTGAAGATATCATTTTGTTCCATGCTCTAACATGGCTCTAACTTGTCACCTAACCTATAGACTTCTGCATTTGGGAGAGACTGAATTAATCCAGTGCATATAACTGCAGTCACGGGAGCTCATGTAGACACATCCAGGGCAGCCTTAAACAAACTAGCCCAAGCCCTGCTCTTAACAAAGCTGCAGTGGGTTAATCTGAGTTGTTACTTGCCTCTTGGATTGCCTTTGCCCCCATGTAACATCATCTCAGGGACTGGTCCCAAGCGGTTCTGCTTCCCCTGCACTGGCGGCAACCACGACAGCAAACAAAATATAAATATCTGCTGCCAAGTTGTGCTTTACAGAGCTCTCTGAGAGCTGGCTGCTTTTTCTAACAGCCTGGAAGGGGCTGAGGTGAACTCGGTTGACCCTAACTTGTTATGCCGCGAGGATATAAGTGAAGTGTCTGAAGGAAATAGGACCCAGAGTATGAGCTAAGCAGCGGAAGAAAGAAATACAGCGGCAGCCAAGGCCGGGCAAAGCACTGAGCTGGTCTTTGTGCTCTCCACGGCTTTGTGTGTTAATAAATGCAAATCCCAGGAACAGGGTGAACCTGGGTTTCATGGACGGGGCTTAAAAAGCAAGCTGAGAAAGGCCTCGTGAACCTTAAAAAAAAAAAGAAAAAAAAAGTAACCAATGGAAAGAAAAGCAAAAAAAGTAAAGAACCTCACAGGTCATAATGATGTAGTCACGAGAAGAGGAGGAGGGTGGCACTTGTTCTGTAATGAAGATCTTCAGATTGAAGCTGCCTTTGGGCTGCAAACAACCTTGGCTTCCATGTTGTAATCTCAGTGCTTGCAAGGAGCACTTTTTTTTCCTGGGTTATGAAAAATGTTTCTGCTCACTGTGGAGGGCAAACGTCTGTGGGTCTACTGGAACACGGCCATCCTGCAAAAGTCACTTCAGGACATCCCTAACAAGCAGATGGCCAGTGACACAGAGCAACGACTGGCGATAAGCCCGTTAAATTTGTCAGCAAATACCGGTGAAAAGAAATGATAAAACCATAGTTCAGCTAAGACTACATGAACAAATGAACATGCAATAACCAACCTGTGTGTTTTAGGGATTTTAGCTATTAGCTTTAACTTGATAAAGCTCATCCTTTCAGAAATAACTCTCCATTGAACTATATATACTGTTAAGTGACTGTTTACAGTATAACTGCCATTAGATACTTGATCACTGTGACAACTGAAGCACTTAATTTTGGGTTTACAGAAATTTTAAAAGATGTAGCACCAATTAAAACTATAGATCTTTTCATGGCTAAGTACAGATATAGGAGCTAATAAAAGCTAATAAAGAAGCAAGCAGAAAAGTGAACGGTCTCATCTTATTACAGCTGTGTTAACCACTGCAAACTCCTCTATTATTTTGTGCATCAGGAGAAAAAGGTTCACATGTTTCCTCTTGATCCTAATTGTTTCTATACGCATTTTTTTATTATCCTAATCAAACTATTTCAAAGGCATCCTAAAATCCCTTATGTCCTAGATAGGAGCTCACAGAGTCTCCTTGGGCGGAGACTTAGGTCAGTTGCAGAAACAGATGCCCCTTCAGGCAGAATTCTGCTTAAAAAGCATCTCTGGAACTGTCATCTTGTGTAACAGATCTGAATAACATGACTAATAATTCATATCATTTTTCCCTGATGTCTGCTTAATGTCTTCTGTATAAAGATGTGATGAAGACTACAAGGATCTTAATTTAGGACGTAAAAAGGAAAAAAAAAAAAAAAAGAAAGCCCTCCTAGCTATATAATGGCTCTTGCAGTACTCAAGGGATTTTGCTGAAATTTTGAAGAGCAGGTTGGCTGGTCTTAGAAGGACTTTATCACTGTAGACATTTCCCTAAGTGAGTATATGAGTATGTGAGAAATCATATTTTGTCACAGAGTTTCTAGTGTGCGACAAAAAAGAAATTGAATGAGCTCTGTGGTCCAGTTTGGCGTCTTATTTGTTTACACAGTAATTTAACATCTGTCATCCAATGCCCACATTAAAATATGTTCTGTCACACTTGTAGCCACTTCTCACTGCATTTTGCTTTTCCTTTACTTAGTTTGGAAGATAACTAAATAGGAGAATTAAAAGAAAAAATTCAAACAACCAAACAATTGCATGAATTGCTTACAAGATACTGGATGAGAGACTCCAAAGGCAGCCAACCCCACTCACCTGTGCAACGTAAATGTAAAAGCATTGCATGGACACTCTTAAAAATAAACAGTAACCATCAGTTCAAATGGTTATTTCATCTTATTCAGCACTCCTCTTGCTTAAATTCTGAACTTAATTTGGATAACATCTATTGGAAGCAATTATTTCTGATTTTGGCTAATTCATTTGTGACCTAGTTGCTTGGCCAAGCTCTTTTGTTTTACTTTGTTTGACTCCCCAAGAATCACTCTGAAACACTAACATTTTACTTACCCATCATGTTGTATAAGCTTTGTGGTGCAAATTGCCTGGGCATTTTCTGTATTGCTTCTTTGTAAACCGTAAGGGCATCCTGAAAGGAGACACACAGGTGAGACAAAACATTATTAAAAGTGCCAATTTCAAAAGCAATCTTTCACACTGAAATTAAAAATTAAATATTCTTCCCAAATGAAAACCTGCAGAGAGAGAAAATATCTGTATGATAAATATCACAGGAAGCCCACATTTCACATTTACAGAAATCTTAGCCAATTAAGCAAAGCTCATTCAAAAGACCAAATTAGTTCCAATAAAGTAACTCTTTTGCCAGGAGGCAACAAAAAGAACCTTTTTTTTAACCCCTCCAAAAGACTTTTCAGTCTATAAATATACATACTACAGGTTAATATCAAGCTGTGGACAAAGGATTTTCAGAAGACTAGGCTACAGTAAGTGACTTAAAAATAAAGAATAATTGCATGCCACCAAGGAAGAACAAAACATAACTCTCACAACTGCTATTTTGCTCCACGCAATGGCTGAGATGGCCTATAGTTAGGCATAGGCAGCTAAAATTGTGTTCCCTTTGTGAATACACCGTTGTTTTGAATTACTGGATAACACATTAATGACTCATTCCGTATTTAGGGTGCTTACTGGCTGCTGCGTCATTTTCCCCATCACCCCATCAAACTGCTGCAGCTTGTGAAGGCTGAAATACGACTGAAAAACCTCAGTGTATGATCCTATCAGGTCTGGGATGGGCTGCAATGACCACCAGGCAGAAACCTAATTTTCTGTTGTTACAATGGCTTGCACCTCCCCTGCGATGCGCTGCAGCTCTCCGCTCCGCCGGCCATGCGGGCAGGATGCTGCTGCTCCCGTGTCTTTATGGCTGCATTAACGTCTGCCTCCGTGTTTTAACCAACTAGTAGCTGCCTTCGGACAGAGCCGAGTGGAGCAGCAGCTCGCGGTGGATCCGCAGAGCTTGTGCGTGCCTAATCTCAAACAGCCGAGTTTAGCTGTTGTGGTCGAGAACTGTATAAATCAGGACCATGTGTAACTTCTGTTCTAAAGCATGCTTGGCAATGAGAAAAAGAGAATGGCTTTTTTTTTTTTTTTTTTTCAAATGCCAAAAGGGGTCAAAAGCACAGGCAAATGTCCGCTTGTAATCGTTTCAGCAGGGGGAATTGGGGAATCTCAGCAGGCTCAGTCCCACATGTATTCAGGACAGGCCAGGTGCAGTGGGCAATTATGTCAGAAAAAAATCTGGCCCAGTTTAGTATGTGGGTAGAGCTATCTCATGCAGTATTATCTGAAAATAGCACACACTGGAATATTTTTAATCACTGAGGTTTTCAATAGTTCCAACTAGGTCTCATTTTCAGAGACTCAGTGCAGTTATGTTTGCATAACTGCATGTTTTCAGCTAGAGAGAGATCACTCTATTTTGGGGTTCAAAAGCCCAAACACTTTACATAAGCTGGACTGCGTCAAGCTATATCCTCACACCAGTCATGGGGATAACAAACAAAAAGAATGAATTAAGATACACAAGCTAGTGCTGATTCTGACACCCGTACATCACACTGCAAGCTAATTAACAACTTCACACCTCATTTTCTTCTCCACAAAGTGTAGAGAATATTCACCATGATCTGCTGAAATCTAATCATCTTATACATGCAATGTATTTTGAAAGTCTCGACGAAAGCAATAGATATCATTGTATAAGCAGGTTTTATCAGGATATGAGGACTGACAATAGCACAGACAAACCTGGAGTCTCACCTCATAGTGTCCTTGTTCATGAAAAAGTTTTCCTAAATTATAAAGACAGCTCGTAACAGAGCTTTTATGGGCATGAGGATCTTTCAAATTTTCATCCGGGATCTCCGAGCACTTCAGGAACGTCCTTCTGGCTTCTTCTGGCTTCCCTTGGTTCATCAAGATGATACCAGTATTTAAATAGGCAGCTGTGAAGAGGGGAAAAAAATTCAATGAGGTTCCATTATGTTTTATGGGATCTTCAATTTACTTCAAAGTAATTTAGTTTGGCTTTTCTATAATACAGTCCAACCGCAGGAAAGAAGAGTACAGAGTATGTACCATACAAATCAGAGGCTGGGACTCAGAATGAGAGCCTGTAACTTTGGGCAGCCAGATCCCTGAGCTGAGAAGCCATCCCAGAGAAGAAGCAGTTCAGGTCTTTCAAAGCTGCCACGTGTTTGGGCACTACCCGTCTCCTTCAATCCACCACTCTCAATGCCACAGTAAATGCAGCTTAATAAAAACTTGCTTTCACTGACGACTAAACAATTTCTCCTATTGCTTTCAGAATGAAATATGATGAAACAGTGTTATTAAAACATGCAAGGATTCTTTAAATAAAACAGTCTATGTAATGCAAATTTGCACAGTTCACATACTTACAAGCTAATGTAGGTCTGCTACCAATTGCCAGTTTATAATAATGTAATGCTTCTGAAAATCTGCTGTTTTCCTGAAGTAGCAATCCTCTGCATAAGGAGAAAATAAAAAAAAAAAAGAAGAAAAAAAAAAAAAAAGTTAGAGAGTAGGAAGTTACTGTAAGAAGGAACTTCAGAATGTTTTTGATGTCCTATCACTTCAAATAAAAGGAGAATCAAAACAAAATTAAAGCAATAAGGAAAAATATGCTGATTGGCATCAGAGAAGCAATAAATATCCACATTACTAACAATCCATTGGGAAAATTATTTCATCTGAAAAGAGGACTAATTTAAAGATGTCAGTTGTATCCATAGAGTTTTAACAAGGCAGATGTTAAAAAACAGTAGCATCAGCTTCCTTGGAAATACAGAGAATCATTTACTCATTTGACAGACCACAAGGCCATTCTTTTAAAAGCACTTAGAGTGTGCTGGAGCTATTTGTAGCTAACCGTCAATCATATTTAGCCATTTTTCTCTCTTTGACTTGAAAGAAACAGATCCGTTTTGAATGTACAATAAATATTGACCAGCTAACACTTCTTATGTATTACCTTAACCAACTGTTGCTGAGCAATTTCCCTAGATTATTCACTCTACGGTTATTCCCTCCCACCCCCTTATTCTTTTTTCTACTAGGAAGAACTTTAACTACCAGAAAAGCTATTAAAAGGATACCAGAATTCTTATAGTTCTCAGTTTCATAGTTCATGAGCTTTTAAGACAAGCACCTCTGTGAAATAAAAATTAAAATAGCAATCAGTGAATTTCTGTGAGAAATTAGTGGTCTGGACATCATTCACACGACTTCACAGATCTATGCTTAAGTGAATGCTCAAAGCATTACAATCTTCCCGGAACTTTAGGAGAGTGAAATGAGCACACACAATTGTCTTGAAATCACAAAGATAAAAAAAAAAATCCTTTCTAATTGATCTCTATAGTCTTCAGGCTCAGACCTCATTATCCTTATGACGTCCCTCTTTATTCACCTATTCAGAAAATACCTGAAAAAAAAAAATGTAACTCTCACCCATAAAAGCAATAGCTAGCACATATACTCATAATTTTCCCTACCTACATCAATTTTCTCTCCTTCCTCTACACTTCTGATGATAGCTTTTCAACCCACACACAGCTTAGACATTTTTTTCAATCTTCAGTTTCTCATCAGAGAAAATTTTTCCCCTCTGCTTACGTGATCCAAAATTAATTCAAAAAGTATTTTTAAATGAAGCAAGCACATTTTAGGGGAAGAATGGAATAGAGAGGTTGGCTGAAGAGAAAACAAAACAAAACAAAACAAAACAAAATAAAATAAAATAAAATAAAATGATTCACACTTCAAAATTCTTTTGTTTTCTGTGGTTTGGTTAGAATTTAATGGAAGGGAGAAATATATCCTGTTTATATTTGTATGGCCTCTCTACCAACACCATGTGGCCTTGCTATTCACCCAGCAATTGTGAACTACCCTAGGACTTAGTACTAAGACACTTATATTAAAAGAAAGAACTTACTTCCAGATAGTGCTTATAGCATTTTGAGCAAAGACAGAATCACATTCATGATACTTTATGGCACAGAACCCAGCTTTTGTTCTGTTTTATCTATGAGCATTGCACTTGCAGGTGGCAAGATATACAGGTTTTCAGGACAGTGGTAACATTTTCTAAATTTTCTATAACTTTTGAATTTTGTTTACTCAACAGATGTAATCCGCAGTTACTCAGAGGAAAAACTTTATTACCAAATTCATCATCTCTTTTCACTACATGCTCTGGTACTGGCACTCTTGATTAATTATTTGATACTTTCAGGATATGGTTTCTTTTTTTTTCTTTTTTTTTTCCTCTCCTATTTCTCTTCCAGAAGAGAATTAAATTAAGAATAAATTAACAGACTGTATGTGTGAACATATACAACAAGCTGTTTGGATGCAAGACTGAATATTGAACTTCAGCATATCAGCATATAATTAAAGTATTTTATTTCTATTTGTCATGAGATTTGGTACAACAACAACAACATGACACATATAACCTAGAAAACCTTGATCAGACATGAAACTCCCTATTTTTCTTACTAAATTGGCTCTGATTGACCTCTAGTTTTCCTGTGGCTTCTGACAATACAAAACTAAATGAGATTTATGAGCCCCAGTTCTAGTTTCAGATTAAAAAAGTCAAGAAAAGGCTTTAAAAATTCAAGAGTGATATTTTTAGATGAAAACAAATAAAACTTGAGGGTGAGGGTCTGTTTTTGAATGATAATTAACTTGGATGATTGCCAAAGAAGGCAGAAAATATTTATTTAGATAGTTAAAGATCATAAAGCTTGCATTAAAGCGGCAAAGCATTCTCAAAACTGTAATGAAATTAAAAGAGTTTAAAGATTAGATATATTTCCCAAAAGACAAACAACATCTTCTCTAAGTTTCAAGCTCAAACAAAATGCAGTAATATAAATATATTTACTACTATTCTCACCCAACCTCTATCTAATTACAGAGAAGATGCAAATAAATCTAAAATCAAATACTTAAGTGTTACAGCCAAAATGAATACTTCCTATGAAATTTCTAACTCTTCTTTTTAGCATATGTATTCTAGCTACAGTCTCTAATTACGTTATCGTTCACTTATTTCCACTGGAGTACTGCCTCATTCATCACATGGAAGGAATATAGATGATCAGTCAGTATTTGCTTGCATCTCCAGTTTCTACAAGTAAAACAACAATACTTTCTGATAAATCTATCTTACAAAAAAAAAAAAAAAAATCAATTATCCTCAAGATCAAATGAAAAACTACTGTTTTTTCCCTCAGAATGAGTTAAAGAAAATCCACAGACCGTAAGTCCTATATTCTCTATTTCACTGTAGCATTCTGTCACATCTAAGCTACTCCCGAGACAAAAAAAAAAATGTTTATTTTCAGCTCTGCATTATATTACACACCCAAGAGGCAAATCCCTTGGTCTGAGACACAGATGAGTTCAACCCTGCCAGGCCGTGCAGGACTTGCTCTGCTGAGACATGGGGGCCTGCAAAGGCAGGGCAGCACTGGGAGCGGATGTTGGAGCAGAGCAGAAATCTTGCCCATTAAGCTCCTACTGTGTCAAGGGAGTAGACAGCAAGTCCTAAAGCTGCCTCTGAAAGCAGCCAGCCTTGCAAATTATCCACAGGTGTCAGGACAAACATGTGACAAAGAGATGGGCTCAGGGGAGGAGTGTTGGAGAGGAGCATCTCCTTTGGATGTGGCTACAAGGAGGTCAGGAGAACAAATACTGTTATGAATCAGGTCAGTTCCTTGCTGGAAGAGCGGAGGGGTCCCACATAAGCAATCATTGTAGAGCATCCTTGTTCTCCGCAGTCTAAGTTACCCTGACAACTCTTCACCAAGCTTTGACAGAAGTTGACTTAGCTATTCCTTCCTTCACCATCAGAAGAAAGTGTTCAGTGTGGGTTATTTTGACGAAAGATTTTTCAGTGCATTTTAGACTCTCATTCACTTTAGATTGGAGACCAAAACCATGACAGCAAAGTTAGAGAGGTATTCGCAGTCTTATTCTCAAATGCACTGGCTACCTTCCTATTAAGGAAATCACATATAATAATGCATGAATGACAAAATTTGAAACAAAACCTTTCTAGTTTTCCAAAAGTTCAAGTAGAAAACTGCCAAATTTCCTTTCCAACAATTCAAGTACAAACCTGCCAAATTTCCTCTCAAGAAGATTGGCCGTGGATGTACAGAATTTCTGTCAAGCAACTTTGTCATTCTTATTAATATGCACTATCAAATTGATGATATTTTTAAAAAAAATGTATAAAAATACATATCTCAGGGGCATTTACCAGATTTAACAAATACATACATACAAATATGTAGTTCTACTCCATTTCTTTTTAAACGGGAGAGTTGGTTTTCATCTTCAAGTAATCCCATTGCTACTTTCTCTGTTTAGAGTAAATGCAAAAAAAGAAAGGAAAGAATTGCTCTGAATGACCAGTTCCTAGAGGAAGAAGCTGAATGTGAATGTGCCTTGGTTGGCGTTCACACCTTGTGAGGACTGTGGGATACTGAATACCTAAGCCCATGCGACAGCTATGACTGAAAGATGATTGAATAGGAAGTTCCTCTCATATCCAGGAGAGGGTTATTCCTTCTATGCCATTCCCTATTTGTTCCCTTTCTTGCTCTTTTTTTCTTTCTCTTAACACTTCAGAATGAACATTCTACTTTGGAGGAGGCTGGCAGAGGGGATAAGGAACAGGCAGAAGGAATACAAAAGAAGAGATACAGTACAGTGCATTGAACACTAGCCAGTGGTGGAACAGAGCAATTGATTAAGTATGTATCTCTCCGTTTTAGCTGGAGAGGCACAAAGCCTTCCTTCTCCCTCATGCAGGAGTGAACAAAGGAAAGCACGTCCTTGAAACACGCTTGATATAACACAGTAAACTCAAGTGGTAAACCTGGAGGAATGCAGATCTTAAAGGCTTCTGGCACTTTTTAATGTTTCCTACTTCCCAGAAGTAAGGCATAAATTAAAAAATTAATTGAATCATGCAAATTTTGTTCAAAAATGATATGGTCACATAAATGGGAAAACAGAAAGCGAATGGAAAGCCATTCTGACAAGTGAATGGCTTCTTTAGACTAGCAGAACAAGTCCCGTAGAGGAATAAAGTATCTCTCCAGAAATCAGGATTCTCAAAAAAACGTATATAGATTGACATGAATTAGTTCAGGACAAATTAGGAATCAAGCCTAACGATCAGAGCAGCAATATTCTGGAATTTCCTTACAACAGATCTAGCCAATTTCATAGTGTAGCATGACTCATAAAATGGATATGAGCTCACTCACCCAGTGCTTAGAAAGGCTTTCAGCATTCCTTTTTTTTTCTGAGGAAGAAGGAAAAAAAAAAAAAAGCATTTTTTTTGTAGCTAGAAATGATGCCCATCACATCTGTAATGAGAACTGCCTAGCCCAATACAAGTGGAGCGGCACATTCCCTCAAAATGAGTCGCCTCCTGAACTCCTTCAGCTGTCAACCTTTGCCTGCTTTGCTCCACTAACAACTTGAGAAGTCTTCCCGTCCTCACTCGCTGCCTTGGTTTTGGCCTCAAGTCACTAAATACCAATGGCCCAAAACTCTTTCTGAGTTTTTGAGCCTGAAAAGCAGGCTCAAAATATAAACAGTGGGGAGGGAGTCTACTACTTTTACTCAAGTTACATACTAATCTCTTCCTGGTGTAGTCCCATTAAAACCAGCTGGTCTACTTACAGAGCAAATTCCTCAGTGACTAAAGCTGGTATAACTTGACCAAGTGTAATATAAGGGAAACATAACTGTCATCAAGGTAAATGTATAACCTACTAAAATACTTTCAGGGCTTGTTAATTAATCGCTAATTTTCCCACCATCCCTGGCTCCATATACATCCATCCCGCTGATTTCAGGTGGGACTGCCAACCAAGAACTGTATTCATGTAGATGTTGTACTGGTCAACAGGTAAGAAATGGAAGAAAACCCTCTTGTATTCCCACATATTCCATCTCTAGCCATGTAGGAAGAAAAGGACATGTCTTGATTGCCTTAAGGCAACTCTTCCATTTTCATTTGCCAAACTAGGTTGTGGAAAGGGGTGCATGGATGCTGCTGCTGCCTCATATATAAACAATTAAGTCTGTTCTTTAGTTAAGACTTTGTTCTTTCTGTTTGTTTGCTTTCTTTTGTTTTCTAACAGTAAAGACATTTCACTACTCAACTGAGTGAATGTTAACTTTTTATAAGAATCTACATTTTTTTTCCATTAACCAGGAAGTCGGTCAGTGAGGAGCAATATAAGCACAAAACACAGGCAATGTTTTCCAATAGCACCCTGTTAGCAAACACGTAAATGACAAATAGATCCTACTCTTTTAATCCATAACAACCCAAGCATAAACCATACAGCAAGCAATAACACAGGATGACCATTCCCTTGGCAAGACTAATCAAGCAGAGCAATCCATAACCTCATTAGTAAAAAGATCTCCATATGCAAAAAAAAAAAAAAAAAAAAAAAAAAAATCTTAAATCTTTGAGGTAATAGTAGCAGTTCTATCATTTTCTAATTACTCTACAGAAGAGCTTTCCAGATGCAAACAAATTGGTTGCTGAATATGATTCCCCAATTTTTCCCTATGCAACTCAGTTGGGATTAGCATCATTTGTGCAAAGCACCATCTCTCATGGCTCTGGTTTCCTTGGTGGAGGGAGGCTCCCGAGGAAAGGGGAGCAGCCTCCTCCTGCCCTGTACACCCACCAGCCCTCACATGGGATACGGTGACTGCAGCATGATGCAAACCGTGGCTGCTGGCTTCAATACATGAAATACCGGCACGCAACACGTGGATTGCATCCACAGGGAATTGCAGCCTCTTCTGATTTCATCTCAGCATTTTGGATTATAAAATCTGCTGTGCTCTCGAGGAAGAGGATCTGGCCCTAAGTCTTTTCCTCCTACGTGAAGCAGCGCATCATCCCTGTCTGGGACATGTCCTGCAGGAGCAGCCGTGGGCGCCCGGCAGCTCGTCGGCTCTCAGAGCTTAGCATGGGAAACCCTCGTGGCAGCATTAAAAAGGGCAGAGGGAGAGGGAGGATCGAAAGGAGGCCAACTGAGAGAGGTCAGGAAGGATTTGGCTCATGCGATTTTCCAGAGATTGCACCCAAGGATGCAGAGTTAATGTTTGCCTATAAAATACTCCTGCAATCGCAAACTTGGGAGAATTAAAATTTCAGTTGTTATTGAAGAATTTATTACCTAAAAGAAATCTTGAGAAAAAAATATATATTGAGGCAATTGCTTCAACACCCTAGGCTTGCCAAAGTAAAACTTATGAAAAGGACCCTTTGAACTCATTCAAGGAAATTAAATTGTTTGAGTAATAGTCTTGTACTCACAGACTAAGATACCTGCAGGGAGGCAAAAGCACAAGAGGATTGCTGTGCAGCAGAAATTTATCACTTATGGAGCATGGTATCCTCTGAAACCTCAACATTAATGCCTATTAATTAGCAGCATTTTGAAGGCATATTCAATGTTTCCATGAGAAAGTGAACATACTTGAGCTCTGCTGAGAAACTCAAATTAACAAAGATTATTAGTACAGATGATACAAGAATAAACAGAGCTAGGCCTAAGCACAAATGAAATTATATATCAACTGTCTTCAGACTGGAAAGTAATTTGACTTTAGGCAGTAATTAGAAGCATCTTGAAATCCAAAAACCCAGGAGTTTTCAGAAACAGTCATAACTTAACAAAAACTGAACAGCCATAATAAACCAATTTCTTTTTAACCTACTGAACATTGACTAGTTTGGGAGAACAAACAACTTTTTCTTCTATAGCTCTGTCCTTGGTCCTTTATGATATTAAAATAAAAGGAATTCTCCCTCTCCAAAAGAGTGAGGCATAGGAAGAAGTTTCAGTTTGTGTTGGATTTAACACCCTATAAAATCCAATTTACATCCGAGCTTTGAAATGTATTTGTAAAACTGATCTGTAGAACACTCTAAAGATGACAGAGGAGCTATTTTCGGGGGTGGTGGGGAGCAATTACTATTTGTTTTTGAAGTGCAAACTACCATATTCAAATCATATTGTAATATATTCTCTATCTACAGTATAAAACAAGCAAAATCCTCCAACTATTGAAGTTGGTATGAAAAGCAAAACCATTTTTTTCAAGCTTTTTTTTTAATTTTTAAGTAAAAAAAATTATTAAAACATAATCCTCATGAAAGATGCAAGTTGGATTACAATTGATCTTACTTCCCAGGTAGCTTGTAGATAATGGGAAGGCAGAACTGAAAACAAAATGTTGATGGTAAATCAGAGTTCCTCAAGGTCTGCTCATTTCTGAAACAACCAGTTCTCTGTAACCTACATGCCTGACGATTCATTATATGTACCCTCTTTCTCCACATTAATACCTTATCCTTTAGTCTCTATTACGTGTTTGCTCTTCTCTAAAAGTTTAAGAATTGGCTTACGTAATTGGCTACATAATTATCATATTTAACAATATGGGAAATGAATATTCTGAATGAGGCAAACCTTCAAATGTAGATTATATAATTGCCCTGAACTCTAAATTTATGCAATTTAAATTGTCCTCAATGGCAAAAGTAGAGGTGACTCAGAGTTACAACAGTCAAAGAATAAAAAATACATTATTGAAAACAGCCATTGACCTAATCTGCTTTATTTTCTAGATTTTAATGTATCAAAAACAACTGTTAAGTCAACAGTACATTTTAGTGCTTTTAGACGCTTAAGACAGCTTCTTGAAAGAAAAGACAGAGAAATGATCATGTTCTCCTGTTTATCCTCGATTATTACTCATTGAAAACTGTGAGATAATCCTTAATTATCTGTTCCCCAGTCAGATAGCATATTGATTTGCTACTGCAGTATATGAAGACTCAGCTGGAGGCAGTAATTAATTCATATCAAATATAGCGGTACAAATGTTGAGAAAAAATAGAGTATGTAACGGGAAAATACAATTAGGGCCCAAAACTAATAAGTAGAAATGACTGGAAGTATGTTTTCTTTCTAAAGCTCTATTAAACGATTGTTTCAGTATTAAAGGCACATATTAAAAAAACAGAAACCATAAACCTAAATCACCTCTTTGTAAGCACTTGACAAGATATGCTTTTCCAGAGTAGAGTATTTTTGTAAGGCTCCTACAGAACCGCTTGCCAAAGTTGGAATGAACCTGCAAGGGAGATCTTCAGGGTTTCTGCTTAAAATTGGGATCCCGTAATATCAAAATCTACTTCTCTGACCACCTGGTTTGCAGGCTGTATGTGGAAATATACAAAAAAAAGAAACAGAGACTGCATAATGAAAAAAGAAGAGTTAAAATCCTATCATGAATGTTAAAAAAAAAAAGTAAGCTTTTTTCATTTCTGTAGAATAACTTGGTTTTGAGAGTTGTGGGGTTTTTTTGAGAAAGGTTTCTATTATATATACAATACTAGCAAGGAGATTAAGAATTAGAGATCCTTTTTGCTTCTGCATACATATACAGATACTATAGAAGATACACTTAAATACAGTTCTACTTCCTCTACTTTCACATGTATATGTAGGTAACTTCATGTCCTATACAGTCCAGCCCTCACTTCAGTTAAACTCCTCTTACACAAATTAAGTAGAATTCCAAGAAACTTTCTATTCAACTGAAATATATCATACGTAGGCATATATTTTGTATACCAGTGGAAAGCTTATCATTAGCATAAGATTATCAGCCTTTTCTGTGAATAGCAAAAATACTGAAATCTGATTTCTTTTATATCCCTGTTTTTATCTCCCAACCCCCTTCCGTCTTCCAATCCTACCATTAACTTTCATGTTCCTTTTATGACACTGACTGAGCAAGACAAAAAAGGTACTGAGTAGGCATATGGAAAATAGTTATAATTTTCATCCCCCAAATAAATGACATGTAAGAAGTTTAGCAGCATCCATCTAGTCCTACAATCTGAGTTTGGCAGATACTATTTTAAAAGTGATAAGAAAAAAAATCTTTAAAATGGTGTTATTCACACTCTCTATCATGTAACATAGGCCAATGTTTATGTATATATGCACACGTACATATATGTGCATATACATATGTTAATATAAAAACTGTGCTATTAAAACAAAATACATTTTTAGGTATATAGATTTCCTTTTTGAATAGATATTCTATCATTAAATTATTCTGAAAAAAACTTGAGAGTTCTCAGAATGTAAGAAACAAATTAATGAAAAGGCCAACCTGCTTTAAAAGTTAATACAGGCAAGCGGAAATTTAACTTCTGGATATTGTAAATAAGAGAGTATATTTTTTAAGAGGTTTAATATATTTATTTACTTTTTGCACAATTTTTGTCTCATAGATATGCTATTGTATCACCCAAGAGATTTTATTTATGTTATGGCCAACAAATGGCACCCACTTGGCTTTGGCCCTGCACACATGGAGCAAAAACAGCGTATCCTGCTCAAGGGTGATGAGCCCATAGCACCGTGGAAGGCAGCTCTGTGGTTCCCAGTCAGGTGGGTAATCACATGGGGACAAAAAACAAGCACTTCTGCATTTCACCAGGGCCATACTCACAAGTTGTAAAGCATATCGGCCATGTTGCTGCGGTAGTACAAGGCGTTTCTGTAGGCGCTCTCGGCTTCGGAGATCTTGCTCTGGCTCTTGAGGACATTCCCCAGGTTACCCCAGGCTGTCAAGAGGAGAGAATGGGATTCAGAAAGAGCAAGAGTCCAGTTACACCACACACGGGATTGGAACAGCAGGAAGCTCCATGGAGGGACCCATCCCACCAAAAGGCCATTTTTAGAAGAAAGGGGAGTTTTGTTTTTTTTTTTTTTTTTCCCCCATTATTCTGTAAGAGATATAGCAAAGGAAAAATTGTATTTTATTTTATTTCACCTCTTAAAAAAATCTTCAGAGCTCTACGTAGGGCTATGGCATCTTCATAAAACTTTTTTTTTAACTCAATCTACTGTAAACCACAAGAATTCTTCCCAAAATCACCAGAGCTCTCACTGAAGTATGAAAACTGACAAATGACACCGGGAATGGAAGAACAGTCAGGTAAGTAAGAAGGAAAGCATGCCATATGGATATAAACATACTACACAGATCACTAAAATGCATTTTCTCCTTGGAAAACATGTGGTTCCTTTCCATAACATTTATTATGTTATACAGCACGCTTTTATATCCCATCTATAAAGGGCTGGAGGTAAAATATGTTTAAAGCTCCACATGTGTTCCTTTAGCAAGGGCTGCTGAGCTGCACAGAACGTGCACTTACAAAAGAAACTGGAACTAGCATTTTATATAAAACATAGCCCATGTTATTCACCATTTAGGAAGCTAATTTAACTGGCATTATAATTATAGTTTATGTGCATACATGAAAAAACACATCATGCTTATAATACATCAAAGTTGCTTCATAAAACAGCTCTACTTTCACAAGTATTTTTATGAGCAGGAATAATGGAAAGACGATGCACGTCCTTTCCACAAAACATCCAATACACGGCAGCTATTCTTCCCTCCAGATGCACAAACCATAAACATTGGCATGAGCAGCCGTTAAACTCCGCTCCAGTCGCCCAAGTCCATTTTACAGGAGCTTCCACCTAGCCCCAGTACTACAAACTTTGAGTGTAGATTTAATATAACACTAATTTCTAGGACAATGATGATTATTTCAGATCCTGCTTTATCCTTAGAGAGCACATTATTGGGAAGCTGCTGAGTTTTGCCCCAAAGTTCGCCTACCACAGAGGGAAAAGCATCAGCAAGGAGGAGGAAAAAAAATCTCCCAAAACAACACTTTGCATGCAAAGAGAAGCTATTGCATCTGTGAATCATTTCATTACAGCCTGGTATTTTATATGAAGAGAACTCGCCAAAGTGACGTGTCACAAAAATTCTCATTCTCTTATTTAGTGAAATGAAACTGCTTAAATTTGTCCAGTTCACTCAATTTTTACATTCTTTGCCAGTAGAACATGCAAAATTCTGAAATTATCTCCCCCCCCCTTTTTTTTTTAAATACAGAAGCAAACACCATCAAATCCTAACTAATGTGACTCTAGACAGCCTGCCAACATTATACTTGTAAGAAAAACAAAAGTGGTTGTTAAATTAGTGGTGAACACACGCCATAATGCTGTTTCTGCAGTACCTGGCCTCTCATTTGCCAGCAGCAGTAGGTGCTAAGCAGTTTGTAGATATACTTGTTTTCACTCCAATAACCTGTAGCGGAGTGTGACATTAATGATCATTTGTAGGACTGGTAACTATTTCCTACTGAAAAGTCATTTGCTTCCCACCAGCTAGAAGACCCACAAATGAAAGTCTGTACAGAAGCATCATTAAGTTCATATTTTTATCCATGTTACACTAAAAAGCCCTTTTAGCATTGTTAAATGTAAAATTTTTCTCCTGTAGACTTCATTTCATGCTGTACAAGCTATTATTTAAAGAATGAAAATACTCTTTAATGCACAGACCTCACTTTACAATTGACAAATTGCTAGGCAGCAAGTTTTTAATACCAATCAATATCTGCATGTAATCTGCCTTACAATTATATTCTAAATTTACCCCATTTAGGCTTTTGTATAAACTTGTTAAACTTTTTTAATCACTGACTGTGAATAACCAATTTAATGTGATGTAGTGGAAGAAGTATAGAAACAGGAAAAAAAAAAAAAAACACACATAAAACAAGATAATCTCACAATTAGCATTACAAGTAATATGGAGACCTTGCTCTATTTGCTTCCATAAGCTATAAAAACCTAGTATGAAGGCTAGTAAGCCTTCACATCCATGTATGTGCAGAATTAGTTAAATGGATGAACTAGTGCCTCTGACTGGGAATTTGTGAAGCTCTGTGGAACAATTTATAGGGTAAATCCTTATTGTAAAGATCACGTTCATAACCCTGGAAGCTACGAACAGTTATTACCTCCAGAAACTACATCCTCTTTTGACTGCTGGTACAAGGGATATAAAAGAAGATAGACTAAATGGAAAGAAGGCTATAACAATTTCATAGGGGACTTTTACTGCTTATTTATCTAAGGAAACAGAAAATCTAACAAACACTTGGCATAAAATTTAGATACACGGTACAATTAACTTAACCTTTGCATAGGGAGGAGAATTTTTTTATAGCAACCATATCTCAGGCATCTAGTTTTCCAAGCCATACATCAAGCCAAATTTCTTCTAAAAACTGTAATAATATTGATTCAATTCAGTGAGTACTCAGAAACAAAATCACACCTGGTCATGAGGCTACACACCTATGAAGAAAACACATTCTGTTATCCCCATAAAAAATTCATCATTTAAATACTTTCCATCTGTGCATGGTGAAAAATTAAAAATGATTATTCTCAAAGGTAAACAAACAGACTAGATTAGCATTAGTGTTAATATTTCTGGAATTTATAATGGATAATGGACTTTTATTCCACTTATTTTTCATACAGTTTTTGAATAAAATCTGTAATATCTGAAATTAGCATTGCAAAATAGAACATTTAAAAATGTAGAAGATGCTAAAGTGTATAAATGCCACAATTTAATCTTTAATTAGAAAAGTATTTTCTTTCCCCATAGGACAGTCTATTCAGCACAAGAGAATGAGAGCAAGCTGTGAATGAAACAGTTTTGTAATGTTTACTTTTTGCCTGATGTTTAACTCCCGGTGCACCACCTACTAGGCCAAAACAGTCTCAAGTTCTTTAGAAATAATTCTCCATCATTGCTTGGGAACAAAGGTAACATTCACCTATCACGTACATCTAGAAAATAGTCCACTCAAATCACACTTCATTTTACCATTTTCCATAGATCATATTCAACATGTATGGACATATTGAAAATTAAAATTTCATTTCATACTCTGGTAGTCTAATCTCAAAGTGTTTGAGAATTCCTATGCTAGTTATACCTGTTTGAAGGAAAAAAGCACATAATGAATAGCAGGAAAAAACACGTAGTGCCACACAGGAAAATAAGCTATTAATTTGTATAACTTTGTCCATATTAAAATAGATTCTGAGCAGACTTTTAAAATGACATTTAGTAATAAGACTAGGTCAAGTTCTCAAGTATTTGACTGCTTTCAAAAATCCACCTTGAAATAGCATGAATAACTTCTGAATTATTCCATATAAATTAAGATCTAATAAATCCAATAAATGAAAAAAAAAAGCCAACATATTCAAGCTCTTTTTCCAATGAAGGTAGTAAGACTAACAATAGCGAAGCAAGAACATTGTCCAACCTAATCTGCCTGGACTTGAGATGCACATCCTACTAAGCAGAATGGTTGAATTTTCATTTCCATTTCTTATTTGCTTTCATAATTCAATGGCAAGATGGATGTCTGAAAACATTTTCATTTAAATAAAACTTTCCCTTTCTACCAAATCAAGGAGTATGCTATGTGATTCAATGGAATCAAAAGTTAACCCAAAAAAGAATTCTCCTTCCTATTCTATCGCAGAAAATAAAGCAAAGCAAATAATGCACTGTAAAGCAGATTTTCATCTGACAGCCTTTTGAAGAGTATTTTTCCTTTTTCTTTCTGCCTGCAGGGAGGGAGTTATCCTTCATTAAACCACTGCCAAAAACGGAGCAGAAAGAGAACGATGTGGATTGCCAAGGCCCGCGAAGCGCCTGGAGGTGCACGACACCACTCTGGTGAGATTCTCCACTTGGTGACAGTAACGTGGACTATCAAAACAAGTCATTCCCCACATCAGGTTGATAAATAGTGCAACTTCCTCCAGATTCCCCCACTGTTTCATGCTTCAACCATCACAACACCAAAACTTCAAGACTGTTTTTTGCTTCCTTGTTTACTTTGTAGCCGTTAGACTTCCAGGCTTATCAAAGGCAATGAAGCTCATGAGCCAAATATACACTGCAAACAAGCTTCCTTCTCAAAAGCTCATGAAACTTCTAGGCATTATCTTTAGTAAGGCATTTATGTGATGCTGAAATAGTTGAACGAGGCTCTTTTTGCATTTATTAAACACTTTCTTCTGTTCCTAAGACTACAAATCCAATTTTCCAATTGCTTTTCTTTCCTCCCAATATTTACAAGACAGTTAAAAGTAAAGTATGTACATTTTATAGAAATCATTTGTTTTTATTTCAGGTCACACTAAAAATCAAATTTTAGTGACAGCATCAATATTTGAATATTCCATTGTAGTTGGTGCAAAATTGTATCTTTCTTTATGGACATGAGTAAGAAAAGTCAGAGCAAAACAGGCATTAAAACAGTGTAACACAAAACTGAGAACTTCACTGGGGGAAAATGGTTTGAAGTTCTAATGAAAGCTCAACTTTTGAAATGTTATGATACTTACTAAAATCTACATTTCATAATGTCTTATTTTCAGTGTTTCCTCCTGGAATTGGTTATTTAAGTAGTTGCTAGTGTGATGGACTCAAGTCTTAAAGAATTCAAACAACTTTATGGAAAATGGGTAGTTCATACTAATTTTCAGGTAACACTTGTGATAAAGTGGCAAAAACAGCCTGGGGAAGATCCCACTGGCCTTAACCATGCTCTGTCTGTTAAAGGAGGTCAGTCTATATACTGTCAATATAGCACCTTTGATGAACAGCATATTACATTATGAAAGTTTGACATATAGAATATTTATTTATTTTTTTTTTTCTATGGACTTCTATGTGGGCTGAAGTCCTGGATCATGACAATCCAGATTTCCAGTTTAGGACGCTTTTTAAAAATAATTATTCTATTCATTCTTAGCATTTAAGTTGAATAGCTCTAGATCAAATATTTCATGGTCATTTTACCATTTATCTATATTACAAGTTGAAAGCCATTGATACTTTTTTTCCATGTCTTGCACTAGAATATTACTGTTAAGCTTACAGTCTACTCAAATATTAGGTAGGTTTGTGGAACAATGCTGGTGGTAGAAGATGCTCTGGTAAAAATATACATAGTATAGTATTAAGATAAACGATTATGTGGTTAAACAGAGACCTTATTGGTCATGCAATTTCCTTTTGCTCAGAGTACAGATCCTGAACTGGGAATTAAAAGGAATACATTCTGTTCCCAACTCTGGCTCATGTGTTGTTTAGAAGACTTGGTCTTCTACTGACTGTCCATCTTCATTCTTCAAATTTGTTATTCGTCCATTAATTGTTAATGTCTTCTACCACAAATTGTGCCTTGCTATGTGTTTGTACAGTGCCTACTACACCAACACAGCTAGATATTAATGCAACATAAATACATCCTAACTTCTGAAGGAATAAAGCAAAGGAATAAGAGGATGCGCTCTTGAAGTAAAGCAAAAAAAAAAAAAAAAAAAAAAGAGATCTAAGGACATTTCCTGAAACAACTGGTATTCTCATAAAACGAGGGCCAGAAAACTAAGTCAGTCAGTTATAAAGACTACAGGAATCATTGTTTTTTGCTTCTCTGTTTTCTGTCATAATCTACATCCTCAATGTCTGTTAAAGTAACATCCTCTCTGAAACACATTCAGAGCAGACAAAGCTTGCATTTGGTAGGAAAAATAATGAACCCCTTTGAGGAGTTGTGCGTTTGGTTTCCTACTCTATGCTCCAAGTGAAAAGCTGAAACATTAAGACAAGTGTTAGCACAGTCCTAGGCAATGGAAATTAATCCTACTGAGAGGAGAAAGACAAAAACAAAATAAAAAAATCCCACAATATTTTGGCAACAGAGGCCATCCATGGATGTCAACAAGATTCCAAACATCCAGCACAGTTACCTTTGCTGCATGAAACATGAGGGGGGAACAGAGCCCTGCCTACTGTGTTCCCCCTCACACTTGAGGCTATAATCAAAGCTATAAAGAAGACCACCTTCCCCTCCTTCTCAAAAGGTTATATTCAGCAGCAGCTTAGGGCTTTTTCCTTTCAGGGATACTACTTAATAAAGAGGAGTGGTGCTTCAGTCTTTAATGTTCACAATTTATCAAACAATTGCTTCATTCCAAAGGGAGAAAGGGTTGCATGAACAAGACCAAAATAGGTTTCTCCTCCTCCCTTCCCTCCCCGCCCAAAAAACCTGAAATCCCCTTCAATGGCACTCAAAATCACTGAAGAGAGCTTCACATATTAAATAGCTTTTTTTTTCTATAGTAAAGATCCACTGTATCTCACAGAGATATTCAGAAGATCAATTTGATAATGTTTGTTAAGCAGTCTGAACACAAAAAAATCCATACAAGTGCTAAAAGGTTACTGCTTAAGTTTAACAATTACTAAGTTCTGATAACTTTGTATTTTTCACATTACATTTTCCATGCTTTTCCAGAAGAAAAATAAATTTGTCAACATATGTCCTAAATTCCTTCATATAATTTACAAAAATTTTCCTTTAAAAGATTTGCCTTGTTAATGGACACATTTTGATGGTTACCTCATTTTGCAGACTCACCAGCAAGAGTGTCCTGTTTCTTGTTTCTTACAGGAATAAATGGTTTCTATATACCCAGAATTTATGAGTTTATTTTATATAGAGAGTTTTATATCAGTGAGTATGCGGCAATGTTGAGAGAGACTACATTAGAGACTTACCACATCCTAGCCTTTATAAATTCTTCTTCTTTTTATTAAGGGTTTATTTATATTGTTTGTTCAGCACTTCATTTGTTGATGTATTCCAGGGCTTTAGGAATGATGGCACGTGAAAGAAAAACACAATAGGAAACTACCCAGAGCTGTGAGGGCTTTCCAACACCGTGTCGGCACAGTTGCTGAGCAGGCTGAGTGTTGGCAGGCACCACTGCAGCTTAGTTTCTTCATTTTGAAACCCTGGTGCAAACGGGTAGGAATGCATGACACTTTCTGCTATGTTTATCATGATTGCTCCACTAGCTATATTGCAAAAAGCTATTTCTTTTCCTCTTTCAGGATGCCTCTCTCAGCTTGATGAAACTGCAATGCTTAAATACTGATAAACCTGGGCCATTCTTAGGCATCACAGTTTACTCTTTAGCTTTGAGTATGGAAGCCTTGTTCACCCCAGGGCACACTTGCTACTTGAGATAATCCAATTAGTTTTAATGAATCCAATCTCACGAATAAAACTCAAGTGAGACAGAGCCTTGCACTGTGCAGAGGAGATGGCTCCAGTGCTCTGAAAATGCTCCAGCAAATGCAGAGAGACAGAGGAGCAGAAAACTGCAAGAGGAAGAGGAGAGCTCTGCGCACCCAGGATCTCCAGGATGAATTCAGAGCACTAAACTCACTCAGAGAAGGAGAACTAATTATGTCAAACTGCATAACACATTACATGTAAACATGATTCTAGAAGAAATGAACTGCATTTTTCAAAATTATCACTTATGGCCAGAGTGGTGAGCTGTAGGCCAGGAACCTGCAGGGATGGAAAGGAGAGCACTTCATCCACTGACATGACAGCCCTGATCCTCCAAGCCAAAAGCAGACGAGTCAATTGTCTCACTAAAGTGTAGTGGCAGGGATGATGGGAGAAGGACCTGCCATCATCCATGGACAAGTCTTGTCCACTCGGACAAGACTGATGAGTGCATATGCAGGAGACGGGCGCTCTCCAGCTATGGCAGCTTAAGAGTGTTCTGTTTTCTTCCTCTTTCAAGGCAAGACAACTTGTGAAACTCTGCTGGCCAATGCATGTCCATTCTGAAACACAAACATTGCCAGCAGGGAGGGCAGTGGTTCATCTTTTGCAGGTAGTGAAGTACTAAAAAGACACAAACACGATCAGCTATAGCAACTTCGCTTGTCTATATTCCAAATATTTCCTGTGTTCTAAGAACTGAGAGAAAAGTCCTGCTTGCTGGGGAATCCAAGCAAAGGAAGGTTGCTTTGCCTAAACCACTCTCTACTCACAATGTAACCACAGAAAGAAAGGAATTGAGCACTTAGTTCCTCTATTTTGTAATCTTTTCTGCATTTTAAAGCTAACTGTATGCTTTTTTTTCACATGTCGGAATTGCATGAGCCAGTATTTAATTACTGCATGTGTGAGGGGCTGGCAGTACTGGCAGTCTAACACCAAGTGGAGAATAAAAGTCTTTGTAACAAAGAAAGGGTATTGGAAAACTCTGTGAAATATTTTTATTTATGTATTTATCTACACTGGGATTTCACGTTGGAAGAAGAGATAATAAAGAGACAAAGAGTGTGTTAATCACTGACATATCTCACTAGAAATCTGTTTTTCAACTACACTTATATAGTGGGGGCTCTGTGCACTGGTAGAAATCTATTAAGGATTCTGGATAGGAAAATACAGGCATAACTCATGTTGAAAATCAGAACTTTTTTACACAATGTACTCTAAAAAAAAAAAAAGTAGAAGAATTAAAGTTGGATGTGTGCATTTAATGCATGTAAAGAAATCTGCTTAGATTGAGAACCAACCTAAGTAATCTCATTTTCCTTTAGTTAGGAGTTCTTTCCCTCTGTGAAAATCAGATCTGTTCAACAGAATAAAGGGGCATGAAATGAAAAAAAATATATTTATTTTCAAAAATACTAAAATAAATCCATTTCATTTGATACGTCTCCGAAAGCTATCCTGTCAACTGCCAAAACTCTTGCAAGCCCTTATATATCATCTCAAGTATTTGGATAACTAAAATCCAAAAGGATTTCTTGTCTTTATTGTCCACATGTAAAAGAAACTTGCCAGCCATTAAAATAATAAGTAAATAAGCTTGGACAGGCTCTGAATAGTTCATTTTGCTGCTACCTATTCTATAGATTTACAGTTCTACAGAACTTTTTCTGTTGGTAATCAAAGCTTAAGCTTAAGGAATCCTCTCCTTCTGTCCTTCCTTTAAAAATAACAGGAGAAATCAGGAAAATTATCCATGCAACATTTAGTCAAAAGATTAGGTACATGAAAATTCTCGTGAAATTGTTAAGAATATTTCAACTAGAATGAGAGAGGAGTCATTTTCCTGGAGCAGCTGAGAATAATAGCACAGATGAAAAGAGGTTTCAGTATTTACTTTGACACAAAACTAGAGTTTACCATCAGGCACTTTTTTTTTTTTTTTTAAAATCAAAGGTCAATTCTTGGGTCAGCACCAATTTAGGTACTTAAAGAAATATATTTATGCAAACAGGAGACAAAATTAACTCATAAAGTTTTTTCTCCTCCTTCGCTAACGTTTAGAATGATCTTTAAAGACATTTGCTTGCTACATTGGTAAAGGGAAGGTCAAGAAAATGAAAGAAAATTCAAAAATATGCAAAAATAAACCACATAGGCTTTTACAATTCAGCCTGAAGGCTAAAGTTATCCCACACGGATGATAGGAAACGACTCACGTTCTGAATTCCACTTTAGTAATTCCTTTGTTTTTCTTTAGCAGATGGTACCACCAAACTAATCTGTAAACTAATTACACAAAACAACATGAAAACTATACAGGAAAGAAAAAGACAATCACTACTTTTTACAAATGAAAACAAAAAATCCCTCAGATGAGCATATAGCTTCTCCATATGTGGTTGTTCAACTCAGACACTTCACGGTGCTGAGCTTCATATTCACATCTTGACCTTCACATCCACATAGAGAGGCACCCCTTACCAAGCCTACACCAAAACTGCAGTTAATAAAAAGGAAAAAAAAAATGGTAATTATCCATGCATGAGGTTCCAGGGATAAAAACTAAGCCAAGATAAAAGGTATGCCAAGAAATGCCAAAACAAGAGAGCTACTTCTCTAAACTTCCTACAGGCACAAACAGAGCAGAAGGTGCCAGGAAGATGTCACAACGCTGTAGTAAATGAAGAAGAACAAGGATGAGGAAAAGGCACATTGCTGCCCAGAAGAACAAATGTAGTCTAGTAATACAGTATGCTCTGAAAACATTAAAGAAAACTGAAAGATTCACCCTGATCACACCTATTTGCCCAATAAATTCTTCACTCTTCTTTGCCAACACCATTTCTTAGTCTTATTACTGCCCACTGAGATCAACAGGGTGATTGATAAAAGTAAGAAGTGACAAGCTAAGAACAGGATTTTTAACTTAAGCGAGGACAATTAAAGATAATACTAGTTTTAAACCAAAGACAGCCAAACGATTTCACAGGGAAAGATAATTCCTTATGTCAATAGCAACTTCTCACCACCTGTCAGGAATACCTAGTCAATACGAATTTATTTGAATGGAAAAAATAAAACAGACAATAGAAAAAGGAAACCAACAACACAGACTTTGTTTTGATGCAGCACACACTAAAGATTTCTGTTTGCTTTCCAGACTGAGAAAATTGTATAACCAGAAGCTTCCTTCTTTTTATCCTAATAAAAATGATTATTAATAATAATAATAAAAAGAAGCAGCAGCTCCTATTCAGGAAAGGCCGAAAGCACATACATAAGTCTCCCCATCCCACATGAGACACACATGCCAAGTGCGAACCAAGGTGTACGAGACCAGGTGAAGCATCACAGTAATTCCACTTTTGGAAGCAGTCTAGTATCTTTTTCTTGCTCTACATCCTCAGAGAGATGAAGCTATAGGCTTCTGCATCACGTTCCACTGCAGAAAACAAGTCACATACATGAATTTACTGAGACTTGAATACATGGTTAATGTTAAGCACCCACTTAAGAGCTTTGGTGTATCAGATCCTCCTGCCCCAAGAAGGATGCCTACAGATCTCAGGCAAAATACTAAGAAAAGAAAATGCCATCAGTAAATAGACAAGCAGCTAACTCTTCTACAGCAGATCAGCAGCCTAAACAGCCTCTATTACTCCCTACTACTTTAATCAGTGTTTGCAACAGTACAGCACTTATATCTGAACATCTAAGATAGTTATCATGTGAATTGTAAGGCACAAAATGGCCTGGAGGAAAAAGACTATGCTTTTTGAAACCTGGTTTTGGGGCCACAAAGGAAACTTGAACTATCAAAACACAAGAAGAACAATTATTTTGTGCGTCATTATAATTTTATATTAAACACAAGGTAATCATCACTCAGGATGACTCACACTCTAATTGGAGAAGATGCGACAGCTACCACCGCTTTTTATTTTTTGGTGCTCCTTTTACCTTTTGTGAGGCTCCCTTCCCTATAAAAATAATATTAAAAAAAACCCACTCAAATAACGTGAACTGTTTTGTATCAGTTAAGCTGCTCATTAAGTGGAAGGCAGGCACAGAGAAACACTTCTCCCTCTCCAGCGTCAAAACATGTATACAGCCACTCGAGAATCTGTAAACTACATTAATCAATCTCGCCCATTTTTCTCCCCAGTGCTGACAAGCCGTAATGAGGCAGGGCTCAGATCTCTTTAACGAGATCTGAATTACTCGCCGTGATCAAGACGGCAAAGCAGCCAGCCCGTGACAGCTGCTGCTCCGCGATGCCACCTCCTCATCCCGCTGCCTCCGGACAGGGCCGGGGCGCTCCCTGGCTTGCAAGCCCGGTCACATCCCCTTGACCCATCCCCGGGTGCACATTGGGGTGTTTTGGCAGGAGAGCAGAGCAACAACACGCTGCTGCTGAGTATTTTTCACACCTTGTGACTGACCCGTGTGGGACCCCTGGATGTGGTCAGGGCGCCTGGCCCTCGAGCGGCTCTCGCCTGCCTGCAGATGGGCCTGTAGCAAAACAACCTGCTCCGTGCTGTGCCCAAGCTGCTCCCTCCTTGCGGATTTTGCTCACTTCTTCCCCTGCTCCCCCATGGAGAGGTTTTGAAGTGATCCCTCTTCTCTTTCCACGGCAGAAGAAGCTGCCACTCAGAAGTGCTTTGCAGGAGAAGAGAGGAAGGGGAAGATCTTGAGGGAAAACGTTCCTGCAGCTCAGAAATGATCAGAAGTAAAACAGCAATGAGGAGAAATGGCTGCGAGGCAAATAAAACAAAAAGAGGAGTGGAAGTCTCTTCCTAGCAGCCGAAAAGGAAAGGAAAGCCTTATCCGCCAGGCTGTCCGATCGAACCGGCCGTTGTCTTAGGGTTTCAACACCCCATTGATCACAAGCATTCATAAAACACAAAAAGGAAGCAAACAAAAATGAATTGTTTTTTTTTCTCTACGTCAACCTCATTTAATTACAGAAGAGCGGTTTGAATTGTTGATCTCTTAATGCCTTAGCTGGATTGGCAGCCAGTCTGCTCCAGTCAGGCTTGCTTGATTGCAGGAGAAACAGAAAATAAAATTAGCATAGGCAAAGCCAGGGATAATCTAGGAAGTATTCACAGCAATGAATGGAGCTGGGTGACAGGTTGCTTTTGCTGGGGGCTTTTGATACCCTGCCTTGTTCCAATGTGTGTGGGCTAGTAAATATTCAGCAGAAGTTTACCAGGAAATTTTTAAAGAGATTTACAGTGAGCTCAGTCATGTCTGTATCACCATACTGACATGCAGGCTTTGCTTTTGCATATCTCACAAGAAACTTAATGTCAGCTTATATGCAAAAAATCAGAGTCCTGCACACGCGAGTCTGTGCACACTCAGATGCACATGATGAAAACAGCTCGACTTGTCTCCTGGGAGAGTAATACCCAGCAGTCTAATTCCAGGCACTGTCTCAACTAATCCTCCTGTTGGACAAAAACTAGAGTTTTCTATCGTGAAAACTGGGTCAAAGGAAGCAAACAAGGACAAGTGCAACCTTGGTTACTCAGGGATCTCCATGAAGGACAAAAGAAAAGGAAAGGAAGGAACATACAGTAATTATTTTAATCAAATACACACAGACTTTTTTTTTCCCCCCAAGAGGATGACAACTTGTTAATGCAAGCTTTATACTGCCTCTAACTGGTGGGTCTGAGGGCAACATATAATCACGCCGATGCACTGCTTGGCTCTTCATTATCTCTTGCCCTTTTGCATTAGTTCTTGGAGGAGAAAACAAAAGGAAAGAGGTTCTGTTAATAAAATCACTCGCTGCAGCAGCAAGCTCTATAATTTTACCTGGGATTTTACCAAGGGCGACACTGTGTACAAAGAAGAGTTACAAAACCAGGCCTGACAACTGACAGGCTCCTACAAAGCTGCCTTGCTTTGCCAGGCATCTCAGCTGCCAGATCTACTTTCCTGCTCCCGATCAGCTCACAGTGACATCTGCATTTGCCTTTTATTGTCACAGCTTTCAGATTATACGCCCTGACATAAGGACATAACCAGGAGGCTCCGTCAGCCTCACAGAACTGACTGTTGAGCTGAGAACGGGAGAAACTCATATGCAAAATATTGCATTTTTCTCCCACAGCAATCCCTTCTCGCTCCCGATGCTCTGTGAGCAATGAAGGCTCCGCTGTGGCCAGGGCTGCACTCACAGGTGGTGCTTTGACCATTCTCACATAAGCTCACTCGTGTGCCAAGAGCAGCCGGGCAGCCCCGCGTCCAGCATCCCAGCTGGATTTGCTGTCTGCACCGAAACCACAGAGCTGCAGCTGAACCCTGTGGATGGAGCCTAAACTGGCCAGTGTGCTGCCTGACGGGACATGTACACATTAGCTGTGGTCACGTTTTATTATGGCATATAGTCTCTGAGAGAAGTAGCTGGGCAGTGTTACAAATAACTGACATTTATACTTTCACAAGAAGCCCTAAGTATTTGTCAGTAACTCTTCACAGCACTTGTGTGCAGTTAGAACTACAGTTACTTTCTAGTCTTAATAATATGACTTCATTTCTTCGTTTTTAACTATGTAGTACTGACATCATTTACGTCAACTGAGATAAAGAATAGCACGTTCCTTATGCTTGTCCTTGACTATTTCTTACATTTTCTATTCATAGAGAACTGAGCAATCAGACAACATTTAAAGAAAAGCTTTGTTAGGAAGACAGATAATGGACTTCAAATGGAAAATTACCTGACTGGCAACTGTAACTAAGATCCCCATCTTTAACTCCAAAATGCAGCACCAAGATTAAAAAAGTCCAAAGCATCCAAAGCATCCTCTTACCTTAGGCTCTCGTGATATGTGTGTGAATGGCAAATCTGTTATACCTAATCAAAACACTTCCCTACTTTTCCTTAACTCATGTTCATACTACTGCAACTAAAATGGGCATCTCCTGAAGTAGCTTCTTTAAATACACATATCAAATTGGGCAATTAAAAGACAGACAGGAGGAAATGAAACTTTCACCATAAAGAGCACAAATTACCTTTAGCAGGGTTTACTTTTATCCCTGACCTGTACAGCATCTCCTCATTCTGCCAGTCCCCGTTCCTGACAACAGTCTTGAGTCCATAGAAAACGATTAATGCAGCAGTGGAACAAAAAACCAAGTTCTTCAGAAAGCGCTTCTGGGCTTTGACATAAAGGGCCCTGACACCCACTGTAACCAGCAGGCAGAAGCCCATACTAGGGACATACAGCACACGCTCTGCTATTACAAAGCCAACGTAGAAAAACAGGTTGGTGGCAGGAACGAAGGGCACCACTAACAACGACAGAGACAGGACGACAACGTTCTCGGTCGACGGCAGCGGTAGCTTCTGCACTCCGGGCTTTTTCACACCATTCTCTTCCTTCGATGCGAGGCAGGACTTCACCTCAAGCGCCCTGCAGTCCGTCTCGGGGTGGCAGCTGTGCCCGTTGGTGCTCTGCTTGCCGTTCATCGCTGCCTTCCCGTTGCACTCTGTCCCGCCGCCGCCGGGGCCCTTCAGGCCGGCGTAGGCGAGCAGGAGGAGCCCGGCGTAGAAGGCCACGGTGTGCAGGTTCCTCCAGTCGCCAACGGCCCTGAGAAGTGGCACGGCATCCATGGACCAGTCGAAACTGAGCGTGTCCGGGCACAGCAGCAGCCAAAGGTTCTTGGTGGGCAGGTAGAAGAAGGTGAGAGTGCGCGTGAGAAAGCTGTCCGAGTCGGCTGCCGGATTGTCCGAGTTGGAAAAGCTCGGAGGTCTGTTGCCCATCCAGTACAAGCGGACACCCAGCAGCGCAGTCCCCCAGGAGGTCAGTAACGCAATGCTGAAGAAGAGGGACAAATTCTTCCTCTGAAAGAAACAGCAGAAAAGAATCATCAGTATAAATTTAAAAACAGGCATTTAAGACTAAAGTCTCTTTAGATGATCGTAAGCAAGGGCAATCGATGCCCATTTTCTTTTTGTTTGATTTTTGTTTTGTAATGACTACATCTGGATCACAAAGTACTGGGGTGTACTGTTGAGGGTAAAATTTACGTTGTATCATATAGAATCAATTTGTTTGAGATTCTAGGGGTGTCAGTCCAAGGATGTGCCAGTTGGATTTTCCCTAACGAAAACCTAACTCTGTCTATGTCTGTCCTTCCTTCCCTCCTTCCTTCCTTCCCTCCTTCCTTCCTTCCTTCCTTCCTTCCTTCCTTCCTTCCTTCCTTCCTTCCTTCCTTCCTTCCTTCCTTCC